>NW_007017171.1:289077-291814 GCF_000164805.1 Carlito syrichta
TGGTTAGGAGGATGTCAAGGTATTTCATTTTTTTTGTGGCTATTGTGAATGGAATTGTGCTTCTTATTTGGGTTTCTGTTTGTTTATTATTGGTGTAAAGAAATGTGATTGTCTTCTGCACATTTATTTTATATCCTGAGACTTTGCTGAAGGCCTTTATCAGTGTAAGGATGTTTTTGACAGATTCTCTTGGGTTTTCAAGGTACATGATCATGTCATCTGCAAAGAGAGATAGTTTGACTTTCTCTTTTCCTATTTGGATACTCCTGACTGCCTTCTCTTCTCTGATTGCTCTAGCCAGGACTTCCAGTACTATACTGAACAGGAGGGGTGAGAGTGGGCATCCTTGTCTTGTTCCAGTTTTCAGAGGAAATGGTTCCAATTTTTGTCTGTTTAGGAGTATGCTGACTGTGGGTTTCTCATAGATGGCTTTTACTACTTTGAAGTATGTTCCCTGTATGCCTAGATGTTCGAAGGTTTTTATCAAGAAGGAGTGTTAGATTTTATCAAAAGCTTTTTCTGCATCTAATGATATAATCATGTGGTTTTTCTTTTGACATCTGTTGATGTATTTAATTACATTTATTGTTTTACGAATGTTGAACCAGCCCTGCATCTCAGGGATGAAGACTACTTGGTCATAATGGATGATTTTCGAGATGTGTTGTTGAATCCAGTTTGCTAGGATCTTGTTGAGAATTTTAGCGTCTATGTTCATCAAAAATATTGGCCTGTAGTTCTTTTTTTTTGTTGTTGGATCTTTACCTGGCTTAGGTATCAATGTGCTGTTAGCTTCATAAAATGATTTGGGGAGGGTTCCATCCTTCTCAATCACCTGAAATAGCTTCATTAGGATTGGAATCAGTTCCTCCTTAAATGTCTTGTAGAATTCTGCTGGAAAGTCATCTGGTCCAGGGCTTTTTTTTGTAGGTAGTTTTCTTATTACATAGTCAATTTCCTTGATTGTTATTGGTCTATTTAGAGTCTCAATTTCTTCTTGTTTCAACCTAGGTAGGTTGTGTGATGACAGAAAGTCATCCATTTCATTGAGGTTTTCACGTTTGTTTCCATACAAGTGTACATAGTAGTCTCTGATGATCTTTTGTATTTCTTCAGGGTCAGATGTGACTTCATCTTTTGTTTTTCTGATTGTGCTTATTTGAGTTTTTTCTTTCTTTTTCTTGGTCAGTCTAGCTAGGGGACCTTCAATCTTGTTTATCCTTTCAAAGAACCAGCTTTTTGTTTCCTCAATTTTTTGTATTGTCTTTTTGTCTTCTATATCTTGGATTTGGGCTTTTATTTTGGTGATCTGTATCCTTCTGCTGAAATTAGGGTTTTTGTGGTCTTGCTTTTCCAGCTTCTTTAGGTGGCTTGTTAGGCTGTTAATTTGTGCTCCTTCCATTTTCTTCATGTGTGTTTGCAGGGATATAAATTCCCCTCTTACTACAGCTTTTAGGGCATCCCAGGAATTTTGGTAAGATTTTTCTTCATTTTCATTTGTTTCCAAGTATCTTTTGATCTCTGTTTTGATTTCACCATTGACCTAAGAGTTGTTTAGCATCATGCTTTTTAGTGACCATGTCTTTGTGGGTTTGGGGGGGACCTTGTTGGTTTTAGTGTTTATTTTTATTCCACCGTGGTCAGAGAAGGTGCATGGTAGAATTTCGGTCCTTTTAAATTTGCTTATGCTTGATTTATGGTCAATTATGTGGTCAATCTTGGAATACATTCCATGTGGTGATAAGTAGAATGTGTATTCTCTGGTCTTTGGATGGAGTGTTCTGTAGGTAGCAATTAAGTCCATTTGGTCCAGAGTCACATTGAGGTTCCAAATCTCATTGCTGATTTTTTTTGTCCCAATGATCTGTCTAGGGTTGTGAGTGGGGTATTAAAGTCCCCAGTTATGATTGTGTTAGAGCCAATATCTTTCTTTAGTTTTCCTAGGAGTTGCTTTATAAAAGTTGGTGCACCTATGTTAGGTGCATATATATTTAGGATAGATGTTTCTTGTTGATGGAGTGAACCTTTTATCATTATGTAGTGGCCCTCTGTATCTTTCTTAATTTTTGATAGCTTAAATGGTATTTTGTCTGAAATTAGGATCGTGACTCCTCCTTTCTTTTGTGTTCCATTCACTTGAAAATTTGCTTCCCATCCTCTTACTTTGAGTCTGTACATGTCCTTTCTATTGAGATGGGTCCCTTGAAGGCTGTATATTGTTGCCTGGTGATATTTTACCTATTTTGCCATTCTATGTCTTTTCAGTGGTGCATTTAGTCCATTCATGTTCAGGCTAATTATTGAGATGTGAGAGTTCATCCCTATCACAGAATTTTTATAGAGTTGTTCTTCTACTTGGTTTATTGTCTTTCTTTTGTTTTGGAGGTTGGTTCATGTGTATTTTATTCTTTTTCCTGTACTCTTGTGAAGAACGTTGTTCTTTTTTTCCCCTTTCCTTCTGTGTTTAGTACTTTCTTAAGTGTTTCATGTAGAGGTGGTTTGGTGGCAGTGTAAGTTCTTAGGGATTGGATATCTGGGAAAGATTTTAATTTTCCCTCACTGATGAAGCTTAATTTGACTGGGTAGGTTATTCTTGGTTCAAATTGTTTATCTTTTAGTACTTTGAAGATAGGGCTCCAAGCTCTCCTAGCCTACAGGGTTTCTGTAGATAAATCTGTTGCTATTCTAATTGGTTTTCCCTGGTAGGTGATCTGGCCTTTTTCTCTTGCTGCCTTTA
>NW_007017171.1:292094-300861 GCF_000164805.1 Carlito syrichta
CTGCTTTTCCATGCTTATCAGTTTGTTATTTATTTCATTCACAGTATTCTTTATTACTATTATCTGAGATATCAGCTCCTTTCTAGTTTCTTCTTGAGTCTCCTCAATTCTTTTTAATCTCTCCATTAATGTCTTCATATCTAAGTTTGTAGCTAGAGACAAATCATTCCGGGGGCTCTTCATTGTTTGCATTCCGAAGTCAGTTTTCTCAGTGTCTGCCCTCCCAGGGGTCTGGGAGAGACCCATTTTCTTCTTTTGGTTTTTCTTCATTTGTGTAGATTTTTCTCTCATCCCTTAGTGGATAAAGTCCCTTGAGCTCTAATCTCCAGCCTCTCCCCTCTGTTTTTGTTGCAGGCAGCTAGCCTGCTGCCTGGGAGATCTGTGACACTGGTCTCTATTCAGTTTAGGGGAGGGGCTTTGTCTCCTGTTTAACGATGTCACCGTGGGAACCGAGGTGGAGGCTCTTATAGGTGGGCGGGGTGATGTGATGTAAATATGCCTTGAAAATGGTGGAGGTGGTATTTTACTTTCACTTTTAGGAATGCTCATGTGGGTCTCTAGGCGGGATCAGCTGCACAGCTGGGCGCTGGATCCGGGGTGCCACCAGCAGGCTGGGGTTGAGGAGACAGTAGGGCGTTCCCTCCTCTGGAACTGGAAGCCTCTGATTGGCACCTTACACCAGCTTGGGGTTCTACTCCCTTACATAGGCTTGTGGTCACATGCTGAGTGCTTCAGCCAGGGTGGGCCCGGAGCTTCAGCTCTTCAAAGCTCCAGAGGGCAGGTGGTGACTCTGGGTCCCTCTCAGGGCACTTCAGCCTGAAATGGGACTGGTATCTCTGAGGGGCAGACGCCCAAAGCCTCCCTGGGTGACCGACAGGTTGATGCTGGGTGCTTGTCATGATAATGTAACTAGGGAAGGAGCTGGGATTCGGGATTCCAGATTCCCCAGCCAGCCGGAATCACATATAGTGGAGCAGCCACTGTTGGGCCGCAATATCTGGCCCTGCGTGGGACCAAAGGTCCTCAGGCCTCATATCAGTGCAGCTAGCAGTGGGCAGGGGGTGCAGGAAGAAAAGTAAGGATCTTTTTGGGAACTCACATTCGGAGAGTCTCATGGATCCATCTATGCCGTCACCATCTTCAGGTCAGAGCAGTTCTAATTGTTAAACAGGTCTTAAAATTGAGCTAAAATAACCCTTCGTAGGACTTTCAGCTTCAGTTCCTAATTCTGTTTTAGACATTTTAAACAAAAGTTTTCTTCTTAGAATTTCAGGTAACAGTTATCTGAAATGATTTTGGAAACTCAAGAATTGGAAAGAAGAAAAATAAATGTAAATATTAAAGGTGTTTTATATAGTGAATAAATTTAACCATTTGCAAATATCTTTCAATATTCTATTCCTTTAAAAGCAAATTAACTTATTCAGTAATTGTTACTGAGTGCCTACTCAGTGTCTTGCTCTGAGGATAACATGATGATGAACTAGGTATACATGATGTCAACCCCATTAAGCATACTCTAGCTGGAGAAAAAAAAGTAAAAAACATACAAATAAGCTATCACAACTTGTGAAAAAAATAATGAAAGGAATTTTTTAAAATATAGAGAATAAAAAGGGAGTTATTTATCTAAGAAGAATTAGAGAGTCTTTCTAAGGTGGTAACACTTAAGGTGAGACCAAATAGAACTCAATGTTTGTTATTGCTGTAGTCTATCAATAATTTTTCATACCAGCTTGCATTTTGTAGTTGGTTAGAAAGTTAATTGTTTTGTAAACAAATGTATTCCTGTTTTTCACTTTCAACATGAATCTTAGATTTACCCATATAAAAATGAACAACATCATCATATAATTCCTATAATTTAAAGCATCTCCCTTTGGGGGGGTGTCCTGAATAGTATGATCACCATTGCCTGGAAACTTGTGGAAAATGTAGATATTCAGGTCACTTGATAAACTTAAGACATAAAAAAATTCCATTTTCACAAGATCATTACAGGATTTACATGCTCACTGAGTATGAGACGTGCTGATTTAGAAAACATGTGAGAAATCATAATTTTTTTCTGCTCCTAAGACAAATGAATACTCTTAGAATAATGATGTCCAATATAAATATAATTTGAGATATAGATAAATTTCTTTTTCTATCAGCCACATTACAAAATGTAAAAGTAGAAAATTTTGGTTTTAATATTACATTGTATTTAACCTATTTAAATACACCTTATTATGTAAGTATGTAATTGATATAAAAGTATTAATAAAATATTTTGTGGGTTTTTTGTGTGTGTGTGTGTGTGTTGGAGTCTCATTCTGTCCCAGCCACTGCAGCCTCGACCTGCTGGGCTCCAGCGATCCTTCCACCCCATCCTTCCAAGTAGCCAGAATTACAGGCATGCACTACCACGCCTGGCTGATTTTTTGATTTATTGTAGAGATGAGGTCTCGCTGCACAGGCGGGTCTCAAACCCGCGGACTCAAGCAATCCACTCACCTCAGCCTCCCAAAGGTGCAGGATTATAGGCTGAACCACCGAGCCCGGCTGTATTATTTTTATAGTACTTAATCTTTTCTTTGCAGTGTGTATCTTATACCTATAAATGGTCTTAATTAGAATACTAAAGTTTCTTTTTTTTTTGAGTTGGAGTCTTGCTCCATCACCTGAGCTGGAGTGTATTGACACTCTCACGGCTACCCCAGCGTCAACCTGCTGGGCTCCAGTGATCCTTCTGCCTCAACCTTGCAAGTAGCCAGAACTACAGGTGTGCGCTATCACACCTAGCTAATTTTTGATTTATTGTAGAGACTAGATCTTGCCAAGTTTCCCGGGCTGATCTCAAACCCATGGGCTCAGGCTATCCACTTGCCTTGGTTTGGCCTCCCAAGGTGCTGGGATTACAGGCTGGGAGCCACCAACCCCGGTGGAATATTAAAGTTTCATTGTAAGTATTTGAATTTGCATTTTAAATTACTTCCATTTTTACATTTAAATTATTTAATATGAAAGAACATTTTTAAAAAATGTATTTCTTCAGTTACACTAGTAATGCTTTAAGTGCTCACTGACCACATGTGGCTGTTGTCTACCTTCCCTCTAAGCAGGCTAAATAAGAAATGTCATATGATCATATCGATAGACACAGAAAAATACATTTTACAAAATCCAACACACATTTATAATTTAAGCAAACTAAGGATAAAGAGGAATTTACCCAAGTTTATAAAGATCATGTGCAAAAATTCTACAGCTAATATTATACTTAATTTGGGGGAATTAAAAACTTCCCTACTTAGATCAAGAAAAAGCAAGACAAAGATTCCCCTTTTACCATTTCAATTCAACACCATACTGGCAGACCTAGCTAACTCAAAGTAATAAGAAAAGGAAAAAAGATACAAAGATTGGGAAGAAATAAAAATTCCATTGCATGGACATGACATTCCTCTTTATGTGAAATATTGCACAGAAAAACAAAACAAAAATCCTACAACAATGAGTAATTATAGCAAGAATACAGAATAAACGTTTCATAGACAAAAGCCAATTTCTCTCCTATATTCCAGCTATGAACACTTAGAATTTTATATTAAAACATGTAATACCACTTCCATTAGCACCAAAAAAATGAGATACTTTGATACAAATCTATCAAAATATGCATAAGATATATATGAGAAAAACTACAGTACTTTGTTGACAGCTATCAAAGAAGATCTAAACAAATTTAGTTACATTCCACATTCGTGATTAGGGAGACTTAATGCTATTAATTTTTTTTTCCCAACTTGATCGGTAAATTCAATTCAATCTCAATAAAAACTCCAGCAAATTACTCTGTGGTTATTAAAAACTTTCCTATAAACTTTATGTAAAAAGTCAAAAGTCCCTGGCTAGGGAACACAGTATTTAAGAAGACAAAGTCAAAGTGCTGACACCTCTACCTTAAGACTTATTAGAAAGCTATGTAGTGAGACACTGTGGTTGTGGCAAAAGAATAAACTCATAGATCAATGTGAAAAGAGTAGAGAAGTGTGAAAAAAACCTACACAAATACGGACAACTAAGGTTTGTAAAGCAACAAAGACAATTCAACAAAGAAAAATAGCTTTCTCAAAAAGTATTGGAACAACTGGAAAACCATGTAGGAACAAAAACAAAAATTAAGTACATAATTTGTAGTACGTTATTGGTAGGTGCTTGTTTAATATGAAAAAATGTATGTGGACATTAGCCTTACTCTCTTCACAAAAAATGCAGTAAGTGCCCTACATACAAACAAATATATGAATATATGAGGTATGACAAAGAAGTTCGCGAACACATCGTAGAAAAAGTGCTGCATACCTCATTGTTGAATATCACTGTGGACACCTTAGAAGTACTCCCGTTGGGGAGCTATGCACCGATGGCAGTGCCTAGTTCACCCATCAAAACAATTGGAACTCTTTCTGGAATTGCCATTATAGCTGTCATTGTATTTCTCTTGATGGCATGAATGCCATCAAAATGTCTTACTTTAAATATTTCCTTTATCTTTGGGTAAAGAAACAAGTCATTGGGGTCAGATCACGTGATTGGGGGGGTCTCCCAATAGTTATATGTTTACTGGCTAAACACTCCCTCACAGACAGTGTTGTGTGAGCTGATGCATTGCTGTGTGTAAGAGCTTCTCCTTTTGCATACACTTTTCTCATGATAAGATTTTAAGTTAAGATTTTCATATATATATATATATCAATATTTAGTTGGTCTGCTATGTGTCTCACAGTCAGCTAGTGATTTTGACACACAATTCGATGCATGTTTGCAATGTTTTCACCAGTTTTGCTTGTAACTGGCTGTTCTGACCTCTCTTCATTAATGATGCTTTCTCTCCTCTCAGAAGAAGCTAAATCCATGTGAATACTGCCATTTTCTTCATGGCTTTATCCCCAAAACTTGGATGAACATGTACCTGATTTCACTTCCACTCTTGTCAATTTTAACAAGAAATTCAATGCTTGTTCATTGCTCTAATTCAAGCACCAACGTTCTCCTGATGACACACAAGAGCATGCAACAATAATGAAAGCACTCAGCAAGCCACTGCCACACATTGACACAAACACAGCTGAGACACTGATATGCCAAGGTTATGAAACCTTACCAAGTTGCTTGTACAGTGCTGCCGACATAAGTGCATGGTGGCAATTTCACAAACTTAATTGTTACATTTTGGGAGCACATTTGTAAGTCCAATTCGTCCTTAAGTTCAACGAAGTTAGCTTAAGTACCCAGCTAACACAATTGGCTATATAGTACTCTACTGTAATAATAAATACTGATAAGAAAAAAATTTAAAAATCAAAATAGACATTTTACCAAAGAAGATATACAGATGACAAATAACATAAAATTAGGTGTTGAACAGTAAATGTCAACCAGAAATTTCAAGTTAAAACCATGAGATATTACTATACATGTATTATCATGGCTAAAATTCAAAACATGAACACCAAAAGCTGGTGAGGACATGAAGCCATAGGAACGCTCCTTCATTACTTGTGAGAATATAAAGTGATACAGCCACCTTGATGGATAATTTAGTAGTTTTTTACAAAACTAAACATTGTTGTACATCTTGATCAAGGAATTGTGCTCCCAGACTTTTATCCAAATGTGCTGAAAACTTCTGTCTATCCAAACCTTCTGTCTAGCCAAAGCACATCAATGTTTATTGCAATTTTGTTCATAATACTCCCAAATTGGAAGCATTAAAATTTCTATTAACAGGTGAATGGATAAATTAACTGTGTTACATCCACACAATGGAATGTTATTCAGCTATCAAGCCATGAAAAGACATGAAAAAAACTTTCACGTATATTACTAATTGAAAGGAGCCATTTTGAAAAGTCTATATATTGTATTTATTCCTACTATATGACATTCTGGAAATGGCAAAACTACAAAGATAAAATATCAGTGGTTAACAGGAGTTTAGAGGAAGGAAATGAGGGAGAAGTTAATAGGTAGAGCACAGGGAATTTTTAAGGAGGTGAAACTATTTTGTATGGTGCTATAAAAGTAGATAAATGACTTCATGCATCTGTTGAATTCCATAACAGACAATATCAGAATAACGCATGGCAATTTATAATAAAGAAAACTGCATATGTTGGTGGGGAGGAGGTATGTAGGAATTCTCTGTATTTTTTGCTCAATTTTCTGTAAACCTTATATGCTCTAAAATGTAGTCTATTAATAAAAAAGTATCCTACCATAATCCAGACACAATAACCATCAGTTGAATTTCTGAATATTTCAAATTACTATGCTGTTTAATTGTAAAGGTTAATTTACATTTATTATATGGATGTTAAAATTGCTTACTATGCACTTTCTTCAACAAATTGTCAGCTGGGGAAGTCTCACAATAAGTACATTTACAAATGCCTAATATAGATACAAGATAATAAAAGCAATTTTTGTTATTTAGAAAACAGTTTTCTCTGTCTCATTAAAATAATTATTTGAGGATTATTACTTTAAATATTTGTCATCTTTGAGTCTTTCCAGGAGCCCATATGACTAATTTAATTCACTCTGAAGTTGGAGGTGTAGATTCTTTTAAAACTCAGAGAAACACAAATCTACCTGATTTTTCATCTTTCATGACAGAGACTAGATAGAATAGTGTAATGAGTAGTCTTCGTTCCATATGTTCTCTTTAAATCTTGCCAATTTCAACGTTGTAAAAAGTACGAATAAAATGAATGACCTATTTTTCATTCTCTATGCTTCTGGAATAAAGGGAAATTACTTTCACATTTGGCAGTCAATAAAAAGGTGTAATAAAAAGTTTAATTTAAAGTGAATCTTAAATAAGATTATTTGCAAAATAGGCACAAAGGGAACACAGAAGTCATAGTAGGTACAAGGAGTTTGGTGAAGGCAAACCAAAAGACAATAGTTCAAAAATTTATGATACAAAGATTGATCACTCTGCAGAATAGTGAATTATTTAGACTGGGGAAAAGTTACGTATACAGAAAACAGTTTACAATTTTTCTTAAAAATTAGAAATTCAAAGTATTATCTCACACACGCTGACACAAAAATAAAGAGAACTTACAGACAAGAAGGGTTAAATACAATTACAATATTTAAGACATTATAATTTGAGGAGCTGTTACTTTGGATCTTTCAGGTAAAGACTAATATACATTTCTTTTTAAACAATTGTATTGAGGTGATTTCAGGAGAGCAAAATAAAAATGCCCAGAAGTCAATGGATTGTAGAAATCAGAAAGAAATGTCAGACTGCTGATAAAATTTGAGAGATTTGCAAAGAAATGTTGTATTTGAGTGTTTTGAAATGAAATCAGCAGGAGTTGTATTGAATTAAACAATGCCTAAATGGTGATAAAATGGGGATGAGACTGCAAATATTTCTCCTGCCTGGGGACATAAAATGCACCATGGCTTATATATACCTCTACAACTTGATGCAGCATACCTGGAGCCCTGAACTACAGAGAAAATTGCTCTGAAAAATACAGAGAAAATTGCTCTGAAAAATAACAACAACAACAAAAAAAATGGCTTCGTTCCTCCTTTATAAAACTCTTACATTATTTAATATATTTTATTATTCCTCTTGAATATATTAAATATATAGGGTTTCATTGATGGGTGTGCTACATAGGTAACAACATATACTAGTAACAGAATGATAAGAATCATTTTTTAAATATATCATTATCAGATTTATTTAGCAAGTACATATTGATCTGGGGACTTACAGTATAAATATTTTTTTTCTTTTTTAAGACCTTACAATCTAAAGGAAATTATATTTATCCGGTTATACAGCATTATTTGAATGAGCCATAAGCAAGCAGGAAAATATTACAGAAATATATGTATATTATGATACACAGATAAGTTAAAACAATATGAAAAGTGGTAACAGCATCATGAATGCTGTTTTTCTACAAATAAGCTATGAATTCAATTAAATTTCATGCATAGTACCCTCCCCCCCGAAAAAATTAAAAACTGAGCCAAGCTCGGTGGCTCAGCCTGTAATCCCGCGCCTTTGGGAAGCTGAGGTGAGTGGATTGCCTGAGCCTGCGGGTTCGAGACCCGCCTGGGCAGCGAGACCTCATCTCTACAATAAATCAAAAATCAGCCAGGCGTGGTAGCACATGCCTGTAATTCCGGCTACTTGGAAGGCTGAGGCGGAAGGATCGCCGAAGCCCAGCAGGTCGAGGCTGCCGTGGCCGGGAGCGGCCACTGCACTCCAGTCTGGGCAACAGAGTGAGACTCCAACTCAAAAAAAAAAAAAAAAAAAAAAATACTGTAGCATACTGAACCAATGTAAGAGCTGGCATTTAGAATTTGAGAATTATCCATATTTCACTTTTTGTCATATTGAATATCTGGTGGTTTCTGAACTTTGGAAGTATTTCAACCTAGAGCATAGCTTTTGAATCAGAAAATTAGAGCAAGTTAAATGGTGCTGAGACAATTGAATGGAGGAATTATCAGAATAAAAAAAGAAAGAAAAAATCCAAGAACCAAACATTTAGTTAGTAGGTGAGGAGAAACAATCAGAAGTAGAAAGAAATGAAGTATTTACTGCAGCCTCCACGTCCTAGGCTCAGGTGATCCTTCCACCTTAGACTTCAGAGAAGGTGGGACTAATAGAAATTTAATCCACTTGTATGAGACAGCCTGCAACAGATTGCATCATGTTAATTTTTTTTTTTTTTTTTTT
>NW_007017171.1:300921-316364 GCF_000164805.1 Carlito syrichta
TACCACGCCCGGCTAATTTTTGATTTATTGTAGAGATGAGGTCTCGCCAAGTTGCCCAGGCGGGTCTCGAACCCGCGGGCTCAGGCGCATCATGTTATTATTAGAGTATAAAAGCTTTTCATTAAAAACATTTTTCCCCCCTTCAGTTTGCATTCAATCTTTTGAGATCCTCTTTAACATCCCTGATACTATGCTTCCAAAAACTTGGTATAAAATTGTATCTCTAGTTAACCAGTCTTTCAAGTACATTGCATCAATAAAATGTGAATGTCTTAAAGTCTCCAAAATAACTTATTTAATTAAACAAAAAGAGATTGCTCATCCATGACCTTTTAAAAAAATTAGGTATGCTAAATATTAATTTTTTAAAGGGAATAATTTTTCAATCTTGTCATATTAACTAACACATCAATTATTATAAAAATCCAACTAAGAGTCCCAAGACTTTGTCTGTATGCTTCTGCTTCTATTTGGCAGTTGCAATTTGTATATCATAAAATCTATGATGAATATTCAAAATCAATTCCAGTTAGGTAAATTCAAAGTGCACTTGCATAGTTATGGCCACTGTGTAAATTGCTAATTTTTTATAAATTTAAAATGCTATATGTGGGTATCTCTAAAAAATTTATATACACATATATAATATATTGTAATATAAATTGTGTATATAAGGCAAATTAACATTTCTATTCAAAAAAATAATAGTATTTTTACAACTCTAAGTTTTAATTTACATATGTTAATATTTGTCAGTAAGATGTTTGTACAAAGCAATATTAATCAATTTACATCAGAAATTCCACTCAAAAGTTTTCTATATTATTTCTCACATGACTCAAATACCACCTACACAATGAGATTTACTTTGATTATTTCATCTATATGTATTTCCCATATCTCCCACCCATAATCTCCAAACAATGCTTTCGTTTATATATAACTATCATCTTTGATTATACTCTGTATTTTTTCACAATATTTTATTCATAATGCCAGAAAGGAAGATACTTTTTTATCTATTTTGTTCAAGTCTAAAACCCTAGAATAACTCCTGGCACATAAGAGAAACACGAACAAAAATGTTTGAATGAATGAGTGGTTAAACTAAATTTGCTCAGTTTCTCAAATTCTGTGACAGATTTTGATGTCTCCATCAATTTCTAAATAAAAATAATTATATTTATATTCCTTTAAAACATGCATATGCATATATATTTTTGAAAAGTTAACATTAGATCAAGTCTTTATTACACATTCAATTATTGTGAGAAAATAAATAAAAATATAATGCAAATAAAATTAATGTTGGTGAAAAAGAAAGAGCATTCTGATTGACATTAGATATACAAAACTGTAGGTAATCACTCCTGTTAAGTTTGCTGCCATGTTCAGAAGGAGCAGAAGTCAGCCGCTCATCTGAAAGCATGTTGCTCACCCCTTTCACTTTGGTTTTGTCTACCCAGTTGGTCTTTGGTGGTGGGGCTGGTGGTGGAATCTGTTTCTGGGTTATTTGGTTGAGGTAGAGCACTTGTCTAAAAGTTTTCTGTCTTGCTAAATCGCTTCTTCCCTAGTGCTTTGACTAGGGAGAACATGCTTCTGTGGGGCTATTTCTATCTGTACCCAATGACAGTTCTAGATGCTGTCCCCTTTAGTTCGAAGTCAAGGAAATAAGAAGCAGTAAGAAAACAGAAAATCACCACCCATTCATTCCTTGGATTCTGAAGTCCCTAGTCAGTGAAGCTTTGTTTGTACTATTTATTTAGTGAGTATTATACTTAATGTATATTATATAATGTCCAAACTTTTCAGTTTTACTTAGCAGGAGAAATATATAGAAAAGCATTTGTTTATCCTATATTTCTGAAACCTGAGCTACAATTAATTTTTAGTTTTCATTTGCAACTTTAAAAAATTGTATTGCCAATTTATCTGGAAGAGTTCCACAAGTGAAATATTTACATTTTAAAAATGTTTATACTGTCATACTTAGCAAAGGCTTTCTTTCCAAAATCAGCAAATATAATTTTAGTAAGATATAAATTCTCTTTTTCTAAAATTGACAACAAAGTGCAAATATATAAGCATGAATAAATTAGGGTAAGATATTTCTACCAAAATAAATACCATAAAATATTAAAATAAAATGTTCCTGCAAACCAAACCTAACTTGTCTGAAATATCTAAAATTTTTACTAAATGAAATGAACAAAACTCCAGCTAAATTTTTTATATATTTCTCAATTATTTCTCTCTATTTAGCTATTGTTAATATTTACGGTGGTGCTAGTAATCATGGCAGTTTTATTCCTAGCTGGAAAGTTCAAACTTTTAAAACTGTTTATTTATATCACAGGCAAAATAAATAATTTGAAAATGTTATTTTTTCAAGCATGCACACATATAATTCTCTATTAGTGAAAATTTACCTCGGGATGACCCCCAGAAATTCTTATTTCTCAGGTTAGTCTACATTTAGTTTCCGGAAATTAGTCAATACTCCATAAGTGTTCCTACCAGTTTCTGGCCTCAGTGGTATCTTTCTGTTCCTGATACACTGTAATTTTCAGTATTTAATTCTGTCTCTAGTTTTTAGGCAGCAATTTTCCCTGTAACTTTAATTGTGTGCTGGATCTAAACAGAGTTGATGATTTTCCGTTCTATCAATTTTTTTCTTGTTGTGAGGACTGCAGTGATGACTTCCAAACTCTTTATGTGTTTTATCAAGGCAGTAGAATTTGTGGCATGCCCATAAAGACGTTAGCTGGTGGTGCTCATTGGCCAGTGTGTATGAAAGTATGTTTTCATTTACATATTTATGATTTATATTTATTTCAAAAGAAACAGGAACCATTTATATTTTATAAGTTATGGAAAATGTCTGATATAGATATTAGTTAGTAGTGATAGAGTTTTAAAAATCTTTTCAAATGTTTCAGACTCTATTAAAATTTTCCCCATTACTAACCACCTGTATACCTTCTGCCAGGTATCACTAAGATTTATTCAACTGCAAGTTTCACATAATTCAGGGGAAAAGAACGTATCTTTTGTGTTTGCGTTATCTTGCATTATTTGACAAGCATTATTAATATTATATATTAGACATTGTTATAAGTACCAAGGATGGAGCATTCATAGTGCTTTATCCCCAACTTCTCAGTTTTCATTCTTTTTATTTTTCTCCATGGTTCTCTTCTCTTCTTATTTATCTTTGAAAATAAATACCTCTATCGGTTTATGATTTGTCTGCCTTTACTTTTCTTTGTTAACTTGGCTGCTGTTCTTGAGCCTATGTTGTTTGTTAAATTCTGGCAAAACACAAGGAAAAAAACATCTACTCTAAACATTTGGACATCATTTTTCCAGATTGCCTCCTCTTCCTCCTTATCTGTTTATTTCTATGTTTGTTGTAAGACTTCAAAAATGTTTTTTTCATTTATTTTATCCAATTAGCTCTGTAATTCTGTATGACAATTGTGCTCCATGTCAAGTTTAGAAACAGCTGAGCTATAAAGATATTTTAAAGATTTTTTTTTTTGCTATATTTTTCGAAGTTTCTAACAGGTCATTGTGCAGTTTCCCTGTTGAATTGTTTCTGGTATACTTTTTGCTTTGCTTTATTGTTATCGCTTGTATCTGTAGATTTTAAAAGGAAGATATCGAGATGTGATTCTTTTTACCTATGCTTTCTTTCAGTTTGATATAGATACATGGCTACACAGATTTTTTTGCAGCTTAATTTCTTAACATTTACTTATTCGTGATAGTCGTAATTTCACTCTTCAATTATCTTAGTGCTGAGAACAATTAAAAAGAGAATGTTTAAAATTTTGTCGTTAAGTTGGGGTCTCTGTCACCCAGGCTAGAGTGCAGTAACACACTCATGGCCACTGCAGCCTCAACCTGCTGAGCTCAGGAGATCCTTCTGCCTCATCCTTCCAAGTAGCTGGAACTATAGGTGCACGCCACCATGGTTGGCTAATTTTTTGATTTATTGTAGAGATGAGGTCTTGGAAGCCAGAGATGACATCCAGCTTGAGAGACATAATCCCGGCCTTCCAGAGGCTGTCAGGAGGCACCAAGACTCCCAGGAAAGCACACAATGTATCCATACATGACTGTACTGGGTGATGCCTGGTATGCCGGTGGGGGGTAGGGGGCTCACAAGAGCGGAGGTAGAGGAAAGACACGTGGGAGAGGAGTGGCCCAGCATGTCAATGCACAAGAAACCTTGGATATACTTGGGTTATCTTTACCCACCAGCTGAGAAGCGAGGCCCAGAGAAGTGAAGGGACTTGCCAGAGGTCATCCAGGAAAGACCTGCAGGTGCAGAGCAAGGAGCAAGCCTCAAGTGATAGGTTCGGTTGAGTGCATGACACACACGGAGAAGGTCCTCCCTGTCGGCAGAAGGTGACATGACCCGAATCCAGCAGAACAGGTAGTGACCACACCTCCTGAGACTCCTTTTAAGAACACTGGTTGGAAAGGCTTGGTGGCTCACGCCTGTAATCCCAGAACTTTGGGAGGTCAAAGTGGGAGGATTGCCTGAGCCCAGAAATTCAAGATCAGTCTGGACAACATAGCGATACCTCGTCCCTATAAAAAAATTCAAAAAATGAAGCGAACTCCCCTGTCCTCTTCTGCTCGGCCAGTGTTCTGTTCACCTGAGTGATGGTGTCTGCCCCAGGCCTGGCCAGCTGACCTCAGAAGCCTTCCTCAGTTCTGCACCAGGGCTGCCTGAGGACTTCCTCATCTCACTCACCCAGAACACCAGGAACACTTGCCAAGTTGACCAGGCTGGTCTCGAACCTGTGAACTCAAGCAATCCTCTTACCTCGGTCTTCCAAAGTGCTGGGATTATAGGCGTGATCCACGGCGCACGGCTAAAATTTTTATTCCACTGGTTATACCTATCCATGTACACAGGGCATGTATTTCCCTCATATTTCTGTCTTATTGTTTTGAATATTGTGTAAACATAATCATTTTATCATCAAATTAATATTAATATAAACTTTGTAATGCTACTTCTTTCTTATTTAGGTGTAACAGATAAAAACTTCATGAGACCCGTAAACAGAAATAGATTAAAAATTAATAAAAGTTGAAAACAAACATCCTAAGTCTTTGTATGTGTTATTTTGTTACTTAAATTTGTTTACCATTAGTTATTTTTGCTTAAACTTCCCTTTTGGAATTTTATTAAGAAATGGGTGTTATAGGATGTGGTGGAAAATGCTGTCTCAAGGACATTCATATTCTAATATCCTGAAACTGTACACTATAACAAAGGGGATTAAAGTTGCCAATAAATTGACCCGGAAATGAGATTATTATCTTTATTTAACCAGATGAGTCCAATGTAGTCACAAGGATCCCTATAGCTGAAAGAAAGTGACAGAAAAAAACAAAACAGTATGATAGGAAAGTGAGAAAAATTTAATTTGACTGTGAAGAAGGAGGAAGGGGTCAAGCATCAAAGAATGTGGGAAGGCTATTTAGAAATTAGAAAAGGTAAGAAATATACCCACCTCCAGAACTTCCAGAAAGGATACAAACCTTTTATTACCTTTATTTTAGTTTAGAGAGGACTATTGTGAATGTATGACCTCAAGAACGGCAAGATAATAATGTGTTTGATTTAAGCCACTAATATTGTTGTAATTATTTTTATAGTAGCAATAGAAAACAAATCCTATTAGTATGATTCAAATTTTAGTAATTTATTTTGCTATTTTGAGAGAATTTTTATTTATATATGTCAATATCATCATCAACATTTTAGCAGAAGTTTGCATGCTGATTTTAAATTCTACAGGCATTGCTCTTTTCTTGATTTTTCCCTTAAATTAGCTGGTATCAATTATATTAATATTGCTAATATTGCTATAATACTTCAGTTTTGTTAATTTCTATCATATATGTGCCTATTTTAGAGTAAGATATCACTTTTTTCTAATCTTTAGCTGGTATTTTATTTAATCTTACGTCTTTTTTTATTATAAAGATGTAGGGTACAATTCAGGGTTAATTATACAAACGTTGATGTGCAGTTATCCTTGTTGATGAGGTATGCCCCTCCCTCCCCTAGCAGTTTCCCTCAACTGCCAATCCCACCTCTCCTCCCCTGACAGTTTCACACTACTGCCAATCGCTTTCTTTTAATATTATAATTGTTCAAGGTCCGCTTATGAGTGAGAACATATGGTACTCTGTTCTTTGATTCTGTGATAGATCACTGAGTATGATCAACTCTAAGTCCCTCCAAGTTGCTTCAAAGTCCATATGTTTGTCCTTCTTTATGGCTGCATAATATTTCATTTTGTATATGTATCACATTTTTTTAATCTAGTCCAGCTTTGATGGTTCCATGTTTTTGCTATTGTGAATAGGGCTGCAACAAACATACATGTGCAGGTATCTTTTTTGTAGAATGATTTGAGTTCCTCCGGGTATATTCCCAATAGTGGAATTGCTGGGTCATATGGAAAGTCAATTTCTAGTTCTTTCAGAAACCACCACACTGTCTTCCAAAGAAGTTACACTAGTTTGCATTCCCACCAGTAGTGTAGAAACATTCCTTTTTCTCTGCTTCTTCGCCAGCATCTGTTGTTTTTTGTTTTATTAATGATGGCCATTCTTACTGGGGTTAGGTAGTAACTCATTATGGTTTTGATTTGCATTTCTTTGATGATGAGTGAGGCTGAGCACTTTTTCATGTGTCTGTTGGCTGCCCGTATATCTTCTTTTGAGAAGTGTCTATTAATGGGGCTGTTTGTTTTTTTTCCTTTCGCTGCTTTGAGTTCCTTGTAGATCCTAGGCGTTAGACTTTTGTCAGATATACAGTTGGCAAATATTTTTTCCCATTCTGTGGGCTTTCTCTCTGCTTTCTTGATGGTTTCTTTTGCTTTGCAGAAGCTCTTTAGTTTGATGAGGTCCCACTTGTCTAACTTATTTCTTAAGGTATGGGCATTGAGGGTTCTGATCAGGAATTGGTTGCCAATTCCAATTTCCACAAGAGTGTCTGCTGTGTTTTCTAAGATTCTTATAGTTGGAGGTTTTACGTTTAGGTCTTTGATCCATTTAGAGTTAATTTTTGTGTATGGTGATAGATAGAGGTCCTGTTTCAATCTTCTGCCCAGGTACTAGAGACTGTAGTGAGCTATGATTACACTACTTTAGCCTAGGTGACAGAATGAGACCCTGTTAGAAAGAAAGAAAAGGAAAGGAAGGGAGGGCAAGGGAGAAGAAGGGAGAGAAGGGGAGGGGAGGGAACTGGAAGGAAGGGAAGGTACTCTGAGACATTGATGAAAGAAATCAAGGATACAAATAAACAGAAGACACCTCATGCTCATAGGTTGTAGAATTTAATATAAATAAAATTACCATATTATCCAAAGCAATATACAGTTTAAATAAAATTCTCATCAAAACCCCAATGACTTTTTTTTATAGAGAGAAAACATTTCTGAAATTCATAGGGAACTACAAAAGATATTTAAAACTCAAAGTGATCTTGAGGAAAAAACAAAACAAAACAAAACTAGAGGCATCACATGTTCTGATTTTAAAACATATTGCAAAACTACAGTAATAAAAAAAATATGATACTGGTATAAAACCAGACATAGACCAATGGACCAGAATAGAGAGCCCAGAAAGAGATATATGATCAACCGATCTTTGACAGGGGTGCCAAGAATGCACATTAGATAATAATAGTTTCTCAATAAATAATGTTGGAAAAACTAAATATCCACAAGTAAAAATATGAAATTGAACCCATATCTATCATACACAAAAATCAACTCAAAATTGATTTAAGACTTAAGTGCAATACCAGAGACTGCAAACTTTCTTGAAGAAAATATAGGGTAAGTGCTTCACGTTATTGGTCTTGTTAATGATTTATTGGATATGACACCAAAAACCACAAGCAACCAAAGCAAAATAGACAAGTAAAATCATCAAACAAAAATGTTTCTGCAGAGTAAGGAAAATCAATAAAGTGAAAAAGCAGCCTTTGGAATGGCTTAAAATATTAGTAAACCATATATCTGATTTAAAAAATAGTATTTTAATACAGAAGGAAATTACAATTCAACAGCAAATGATGATGGCAATGAATAACACCAACTTAAAAATGGGAAAAGACTTGATGACCATTTCTTCAAAGAAGATATAAAAATGGCCAAAAGATATATGAAAAGCTTATCAATAGTCCTAATCATCAGGAAAATGCAAATCACAACCAAATATTACCTCACATATGCTACAATGGCTATTTAAAAACAAACACAAATAAAAAACACAAAAGTATTAAGTGTTCACAAGAATGTGGTGAAGTTGGAAATTTTATAGTCTGTTGTTGAAAATGTTAAGTGGTGCAGCCACTACAGAAAATCTTATGGATGTTCCTTTGAAAATGATACATAAAATAACAATAAGGTTTAACAATCTCATAAATGAATATTTATCCAAAACACTTGAAATCAGGATTTCAAAGAGATACCTACATTTCCATACTTATTGAAACATTGCTTACAATAGCCAAGAAATGGAAATAACCTAAATGTCCATTGACAAGTAAATGGATAAATGAAATGTGTTGTATGCATACAATGAAATATTATTCATGTTTTTAAAAAGAAAATTTTTCCATAAGTGACAGTGTGTATGAACATGGAGAGAAATATGCTATGTGAAATAATCCAGTCACAGAAAGATAAATTCTGCCAAATTTCACTTATGCATCAAAAATAGTCAAACTCATAGGAGCAGAGATTAGAATGGTGGCTCACAGAGGTTGGTGGGAGGGAAAATGGAGAGTTGCTCTTCAAGAGGTGCAAAGTTTCTGATGTGCAAGATAAATGATTCCAGATATCTCCAGTACAATATTGTGCCTAGAGTTAGCAATGCACATCATTTTTGTTTTATCTGGAAGCTATTTCCTCTGTGAATGTATACATTAGTAAGAGGTGACAGATGGCATTTATGACATTCTTGTGGCACAGAGATGATGGTAATAAGAACAAAAAAGCATAATGAGCATCAGCAGCAGTATAATGTTGGCCTTTGGGAAGCATCATTCTACCCTATTCACTTGGATTTTCTCTCCAGACACAGTAGCCATCCTAGAGGCACAGATTTGTCTCAGAATTACACTTATTGGCACGTGGAAACTCTTAGTTTTAAAACCCTGATGCATTGTTAGATTAGTTTATAAGTCTAATTTTTTAGCTACAATGAGTCCTTGGAATTCTCTGATTTTCTTGCTCTGTATAGACCATTTGGCATATGACTATGCACACATCAAGAAACTGACAAAATAACCCAGGACCCAGCTCTCAGCTCTTAGCATCCCTGGATCACTCCTTTGGACTCATGATCGAAAGTAACATATGGCCAAGCCTCTAACTGTTTTTTAAAATATGCTGTGGCTCCAATCAGGAATTCCCTGCACACTCCTTTGCATTTTGACAATGGACTCATTGATTAAAGCTATGAATTTCTGATTAAGACTAAATAAAGTGCACTATTAAGGTTTTTTTCCTTTTATCATTTTTTCAATATATTAAAAATTTAGCATATTTGTTACATGAAGAAACATAGTCAGGTATACTTGGACTTTTAGTTCATTATTCCCTTTGATACCATTTTAGCTATTTTTTCTGAAAAAATATTAAAATTTCAAAAAGAGTCAGTTTTTCTCACTTAAAACACTTTGTACATAACAGACTTAGTAGTTTGCATTTTCTCCCCCCCATATTCTCCACTCACCTCAAGGACAGGGACTGGATATTACTTATCTTTGTAAAGAGGTTTCCAGAAACATTAAACAAATCAACTGTTTATACCAACCCAGGTGAAATCTTGAAAATTACTTCTGTTGACGCACAGATGTCCGTATAAAATGGCTATAAAAAAGTAGTGTGTATATATATATATATAGACATATATATATAGTAATAAATTTTAATCTTAACATACTTTTTCTCATATATTGTACTAAGTACCAGAATCCATTTTAATGGACAAATAAATATATATATTTTTTCTGATAGAACCATATTCATGACAAATAAAATTTTCTAAAAAATAGAAACTACTCAACTTTTAACTGCTTAAGGAATAAATTAATCATAAAAACATGCTATGGAAAAGTGATTTCATAGTGTAAAAAGATACAATCCTGCCATAGGCATCTATTTATAGCAGTTGTTCTGCAAGTGATCTATGGATGTTGTTTTTTCTATCTCCGCAAACACATTTAAAAAACCTTTTTAGAATGATTAAAAATACAATTTAAAACTTCTAGTTAAAAGAAAAAAAAATGCTACATGTTTTATAAAGAAACCACTCCACACTTACTTTTGACTGTTAATTGTATATAATAAAAAAAATCCTTCAATGCTGAACTGTTAAACATATTTTTAAAAGAATAAGAGTAAATTATATTGAAAACAAAACTATATTAAAGGTAGTGTGCATTTGTGAATATATTCATCCCATAAATATTGGAAGCAGCATAAGGCTGGCCTTCGGAAAACAATCCACCTCATTCACGTGCCACTTGAGCTTCTCTCTCCAGTGGAGTAAGTCTACACTAAGAGTGGACTAAAAAGTGAAAGCCTGAAGATGAACAAGATGTGTATACTACCAGCTCAAAATTTACAGAATCTAGTTAGGAAGACATAAAAATACCCTGTAATTAAAACAATATGTGCTAAGTGCAAATGCATGTGTTGTTTTACTTCAGTTTCTGTGAATCAGGGATCCAAGAAGTGCTTAGTGGGATCCTTTTGACTCAGAGTTTTTACTGGATGGCAGACAGTGGCTGGAACTGAAGCCTCTCAGGGCAGGCCAACATCTCTTTCTCTGTTCCTGTAGCCTCAGGAATTGCCAAGTGCTCTCTCTACATGGACTAGTGTATTCTTCCTTACCACATGATGACTCCAGGCCAGTAGTCTTATTTGCATGCATGCTCAAGGTTCCAAATGCAAGTGTTCCATTGAACAAGCAGAGGGTGTGGAATTGCCTTTGCTAATCTAGCCTTGAATACATTCATGTGTATGTATATGTAAACGTGTGTATATGCACACACAAAAACACGCATACACACACAGACTATGTGAACCATTTATCCCGAAGAAAGGCATTTTAGAGGAAATAAATCCTTAGTCAAATCTTAAATTCTATCATAGTCATTCTCGTCTTTTTTTAAAATTTGGCTAATTGCAAATTCAAATGTAGTTAGTTTAAAGAAATAATAGAGATCCATGTACCTTACTCAGTTACTCCAAATGGTAATTTCTTGCAGAACTTTAGTAAAACATTTAACAGTACAAACACAGAACATTTCCAATAAGACAAGGAACCTTCATGCATCCATTTTATGCTCATACCAACATTGTTCTTCCCCTTACCACCTTCTTAACCTCTGGCAACCACTAATCTGTTCTCTACTAATGTAACTGTGTTATTTCAAGAATGGTATGTAAATTGATTCATATATTATATAAGCATTTTGTAACAATATTTTTTACTTCATATAATTCCCTGGAAATTCATTCAGGTTGCTGCACGTATAAATAATTCCTTATTTATAAAAAAATTTGTATTTATATTTATAAAATATTTTTATTACTGAGTAATATTCCTTGATATAAGGAATCTGCTACAGGTTGTTTAAATATTCACTCTTTAAAGGACATCTGGTTATTTCTAGTTTTTGGCCATCACAAATAAAGCTTCTACAAATATTCGTTAGAGATTTTTATGTAAAACTGAGCCTGAATTCCTTTAAGAAATTACTCGGGAGTACATTTTCTATACATGTTTTGTTAAATATACAGCTAATATTTTATCTTTTCTGAATGATTGTGAATTTTGCTGTATTTATGTCATTCTCCAAACATTCATAGCTGTTATATAGAAATACACTTGCTTTTTGTATGTAATCTTGCAAATGTCTATCATATTGAACTAATTTAACTTACCAGATTTATGAGTGTTTGGTGAATATTCTTTGGGTTTCCTATGTGAATAAACCTTTCGTCCCTAAACAAGGTCAGTTTTTTTTCTTTCCTTTCTGATATTTATGAATTTTAATTTCTATTCATTAATATTTTGTGAAGGATTTTAGAATCTATATTCAAGAGTGATATTGTCCCATGTTTTCATTTTTGTATTATACTGAATTTTAGCAATCACTTTATTCTTGTTTAATAAAGTAAATTGGTTACACGAACACACATATGCAAAAGAGTTTTCTATTTTTAAAAACTAAATCTAGCTTACATATACATACACATGAATGTATTCAAGTCTAAATTTTTATTGTTCAGTCTATTTTCCAGTTCTCTTAGTTTTTCTTCCATCTCAAATGTTTCTAATTTTTCATTGAAACATTTGAGTCATGATTGCTTTACATTTTTTGTCAGATAATATTGACATCTCAGTGTTGGTATGTATTTCTTTATTTCATTCAATTTGAGATTTTCTTGTAGCTTGAAACTTTGATACTTTCATATCAATTATGGGACTTGGTCTTATATATTCCTTCTATTTCAATGGGTTCTTTCAGGGGCAGTGGATTATGCCACCTTGTTACTGCCAGATACAAGTAGAAGTCCACGTTCCCAACTTAGCTTTTGTTAACACCTGAAGGGTGGAGAATTCTTCATTATTACTAGGCCAGGTAGGAATTCTGCTTGTGGTCTCACTGACACTTATTGAGGTGGCCTCATGACAATGGTTGAAGTCCTGACCTCTCACATGGTCTCCAGTGACACCACTCCAGCAGAGAGTGGGAAAGATATTCTTATTGTTTGATGGGGGTAAAAGTTCAGGTTCTCTACATCATATCATTTCCACTGATATTGTTACTAGGTTTCTGTGTTTCTTACCAGTGTTCTTTTCTGAGTCCCTGACTTGACCACATAAAAGAATTTCAGTGAGTAAATGTAGAAAAGTAAAAATTAACAATAGTATACACTTTAGGGGGAATTGCAGGTGACCACAAGACCCCCACTGGGGGTCTTTGGCTTATGTGTCTTGTGAGCTACAATAATGAAGGGGTGGAATAATCTATTAAAGGGGATTTTTTTTCTAATTGATGGCTGGGCAATTCCGGAAATTGGGATGCCATCCAATTTATTCCTATAAACAGGCAGATCAGAATGAAGATAAAGGTTAAAGCAAGTCAACTTGGTTATTTGTGCACATACCCAGGGGATTCCCCAACTGTGCCCTGTCTGATGGTCAGCTTTCAACCACAAACATCCTGAGAGAGGATGTAGGCTGCAGCAGGCATTTTGGGTGAGAGTTATTTTAACCATTTATTTATTTGTTTTGAAATCTTCTAGCAACCCTGAAATTGGGGCAAGCCCTGAAAGAATTTCCATAGATCTCTAAATTTTCCTACAGTTTTCTACAGCCCTTATATTTTCTCACTCTCACCTACTGACTCTATCAATCCCACAGAGGTGGGGGTGTTTATAATAGTCAAACCAGAGAAAGTCTTAACTCCGTACTTGGCTTTTTTTTTGTAAAATCATTCAGAGGGTGTGTTACTGACACTTGTTCCATCCTCTGGAGGATAGAAGAGTCTAGGTTTCTCACTCAACTTTTGCTGGGATGGTTTAGGGTGTGACCATAGTTTGCCTGAGGTCTTTGGCTGGAACATAAAAGTTATTATTTAAATGTTCAGTCTTGTGAGCCTACATCCTTTTTTGGGGAGAGACAGGTTAGAGAGAGAAGGCCATTGTTGGGGTTTTTGGTCGATGGCTATTTGTGCTACCATATTGCCAGATTCATTAGCCACAAGTCTGGAATATGTGAAGGAGAAAGAAAACGAAAAACAAAGAAACTAGGAAACTAATCATCATGTTTTTGGGGGCTTTCAAAATTTCTAACTAGTTTGCCTTTTTCAAAGTTTTCTAACATGTCATACTGAAAATACAATTGCCATTTTTACATTTCAGGAACAAAGCAAAAATACTGGCTTATATCCTTGTCTATTAGTATTAATTTTTCTTTGCTGTTTAAAGTAGATGGAATAATTTACCATAACCTTTTGTGTTGCAAATTCTTTGATAATTGGACCATAACAGGAAATCAATTTGTTATTAATATGTACATTGAAGAAACAAAAAAAGATTCACTGCTTCAACCTGAGCTCAACTTTTCCAGAAATACACAAAAGACATTCCAGACCAAGGAGTATAGGGCTTTCAATAATACTGGGTAAGTTCAGATAATGTTATATGCTGAGGTATGATAGTCATTATAGTTCGTAAAAGAACATTTGGGATTCATTTTATTCTCTTGGTTCATAACAAAGCATTTGTCTACGTCTGTTATGTGTTGCTATAACAGAATACCACAGACTGGGTAATTTATAAAAACAAAGATTTATTTCTTACAGTTCTGAGTCTGAGAAGTTCAAGGTCGAGGGGCCCACATCAGGCAAGAAACTGTTTGCTTTGTCATCCATTGGAGGAAGGCAGAAGGGCAAGAGAGTATGTGCTAGAGAGAGTAAGAGATTAAACTCACAGCCTTGAGCCCTTTTATAATCAGCATTAATCTATTCATGTGGCTAGATCCATATTTTTCTGCTATAAATATATCAGCAACAAATTAATTTCTTGTTTAGGTCTAATTATCAGAGAAACTGAAACACAAAAGATTGTGATAAATAATTCTATCTACCAAATACAACAAAGAAAAAGTACTAGTAGTGAAAGGATATAAACCAGTAGTTTTGCTTTATTCCAAAAACATTTTAATGGCAGTGAGGGAATTTCATTCCCAGTAAGAGGTATTAAAAAATGTCAAAAGGCAAACTAGCTAGGGAACTCAGGACCCAATGAACAGTATGGTGTTATATTCTCTGTTTTTCTTTCTCTCTCACATATCTAAGACTTGGAGTTGAAGAAGCTGGCTATGTGGAAACATGGATAGACATAAACATAAACGCCTCCCATTAAGTTCTACCTCCAAACACTGTCGCTTGGGAATTAAGTTTCCAACAGCTTCTTATTTGGGGGCACATTCAAACCATAGCAGCATTACTTAGGGTTACTGCAGTGATAGTCCAGGTGTAGATGCATTTGCTTTGAATCCAAAAGACTTGTAACACATAGCTAGAAATTACTGGGATTTACATTTGATTTAAGAGTTCCATAAAATAATGAACCCATAACTAAGTTCATACATGTTTTGCACATCTTTGAAAGACTGAGATGAGGCTATGGTGGTTTGCTTAGTCAACTAATTTCTTTAGTGAATACAATTCAATTTAAAGATATTTTCAAACTGGCAAAAACGGCAATAAACAGCTTTACTGAGATATATTTGATATTTGAGGAAGTGTGCTGTTTTTTTTGTGTTTGTTTGTTTGTTTGTTTGAGTTGGAGTCTCACTCTGTCGCCCAGACT
>NW_007017171.1:316509-368523 GCF_000164805.1 Carlito syrichta
GGCGGGTCTCGAACCCGCGGGCTCAGGCAATCCACTCACCTCAGCCTCCCAAAGGCGCGGAATTATAGGCTGAGCCACCGAGCCCGGCTAGGAAGTATGCTGTTTGAACGTGTACAATCTGATGAGTTTGGACTTGTACTAAATACTCAAGTTCCCATCACCATAATAAAAGGAATAGACATATCCAGCACCTCCCAGGGTTTCCTTGTGTCCCATTGTTTTTTTGCTTGGTTTCTTGCTTGTCGTTGTGATAAGAACCCTTACTTTTTGTTGTGATAAGAGTCTACTGTCTTAAATTTTAGAGTGCATAATGCCATATTGTTAAATATAAGTATGATAATCATTAAAACTTATAAATCTTGCAAAACAAACTTTATACCCATTAAGCAACAATTCCCCATTTTCTTCACCCCCTTGTCCTGGCAATCATTTTTTAAAAAATAAATTTTACTATTCTAGATACTTCATATAAGCGAATCATACATTATTTGTCTTTCTGGGACTGACTTATTTCACTCAACCTAATGTCCTCCAATGATCATCCATGTCAATAATTGTCTTAAACAACTACCAAAATTAAATACGTTTAAAATTCTACTATAGTATAGTAGATCACTGAAGATCACTGAGACAGAATAAAGCTATTTAGAAAAGAGATCCAGTTTTACTGGTTCCTCCATTTACTTCATTTTAAAGACAGTCTGGGATCAGATTCAGAATTGTTGTTTATTATAGATACTACGCATTTACATCCAAAACCTCTATCTACAAATCCATAATTTTAGTACTCAAGACAAAGTCAACGGCAAAACTCTCATAGCTATTAAATAAAGGATAGTTAACTATCACACATTAATGTAGTTTGTATTCTCTATTGACAGCTAAGAAATAGGTTAAAATGTTAACAGATTCATACCTGGACTGAAATAAATGAACACATACAAATTACTATGCATGGACCAGGAGTGGTGGCTCATGCCTACAATCCCAACATTTTAGGAGGCAGAGGCAAGAGGACTGCCTGAGCCCAGGGGTTTGAGACCAGCCTGAGCAACTTGGTGAGACCTGGTATCTACAATAAATAAAACAATTAGCTGAACATGGTGGCCCACACCTGTGGTTACACCTAGTTGAAAGACTGAAGCAGAAGGATCACTTGAGTCAAGCAGGTCAAAGCTGTGGTGGTTATGAGCATCCCACTGCACTTTAGACAGGGCAACAGGGTGAGACTCCGACTCAAAAAAAAAAATTAATATGTACTTTTACAATAATTACATGTGATCACATTTAGAGCAATAATATTATAATCATTTAAATAAAGCTAATTATTTATGCACAGTTTTTATTTATTTCATAACTGTTAAATCTTGGTGACCCAGATCAATACCTTTTCAAAAGACTTTTATATTCCAAAGTATCAAATGTATTATGCATAGTTTATTAATTTTAGTTTTCATAGTTTTGATTCTGAAAAAAATAAGAAAATTTTAAAAATGGAAATAAATGATATGGGTTTAAGCCATTCAGATTTAACACATTTTTTATTTGCCAAAAGAAAGACTACAATACACTAGGATGTGAGAAACCCATCAAAAACAAGCTAAGTGCCAAACATATGTGGAACAAAATTGTTTCCTTCAGATTTTCTATATAGAGCCATATTTTAGCTACTGAATCTGGCTTTTCCTCATAGCCAAGAAGGAGAAGTCCTGCAAGGCTTCAGTGCAAAAAATTTGAAGTCACAAATTTTGTGCCCGTACAAAATATATGACAACAATTTCAGAAAATAAGAAACAAAGTAGTTTGCAACTTGAGAAAATCTATCCATTTAATAAATATATTAAGCTACTGCTCTATAATGACTACCATAGCTCATTTTTAATATACCGTAAAATAATAGTGTCAAAATTTTGCTATAATTTACTACTTAGTACACATGTGCCCCAATTTATCTGTTTCTCATTTGGAGCATAACACTTTCAATTTAAGGGTAAAATGTAATTTTGAAGTTCTCATTTAGAGTGACCTAGTAAAAAATTCATAGATAAAGGTGATTTGTGACAAAGAGCATGTTATATCTGTTATTTTATTTTAATTATTATAAAACATTGCCTGGGTTTTTTTCTTGTTTGTTTTTGTTATGATATCTTTAATTCCAAGATTTTCTCCCAAAGAAATAGTATAATGTAAAAATATATTTATAAGCAAAGTGATGGGATTTCATTTTCTTTTTAACAACACCAGTGTAATACGTGTTGCTAATAATAATAGGGTTTGCTACATCACTAATTAAATAGTGGATTTTCTTTACAACGATGTGGTTACTCTCTGACCAGGTTCTTATGCCTGCTACACAGAAAAGCTGATATACTGACAGCAATCATTGCAATTAAGAGTTTAATCAATGCAAGGATATGAGCTATTTCTCAAATTCACCTCCCTGAAAATTTTAGAATGTAGTTTTTAAAGAATAATTTGATGGACGTGGTCTAAAAAATGGACACTACTGACTGATTGGGAATAAAGTCATTGAAGTTTTCTTTGTGCATAGAGCCAGTTCCTGGAAAGGGTCACAGGGCCAGGAGAGTCAGCTCCTTGGTATGTATCCTAGATGCAGGTGGAGCTGTGGGTCCATCAGGGTGCAAAGTCAGAAAAACATCTCAAATACCATTCTTAGGTTTTACAATAGAGAGGCTAGCTGTAAAGCAAGTCCCATGACCATTGGTTATTGACCCTGAGCAATAAGCCATTATGAAGACAGCTTAGTAGGAAGCTATGTGGGAAGTGGGATCCCCAGAAATTAAAGCTATTCATGCTCTTGAGCCGGTAAAATTTCTGGATGCCATCCAGGAGATTTGTGCAACCTTAGACTCATTTTTTGAGGAAAGATATGTTTATCAACCTTATGGAGACCCTTCTTCTTCTCCAGGGGTCAGGACATGAAGATAATCACATGTCTCTATTGAAGTGACAGTGTGCAAACAGTCATGCAAGGAGGAAAGCAAACTTAGATTAACAAAGAGATTTTTAATTTCTAACAACAGCTGCAACTTTTCAGGGCTTGGATTTTTTTCCATAGCTTTGAACCCCATGGTCTTTATATTAATTTTATATAGGAAGTTTCAGTGCTAAATTAAGAACTAAAGTAATTTGAATTTGCTATAATAATTATTTTGAGACTTTGAAAGATTTATGTTTTTCATAAAGCATACATTTGTTTTTCATGTATATATTCAAAGATAACATAAGTAGCATTAATTTGGCAAAATATTTGGCACATTTGATTTAGAAAACAAACACATGATTTAATTCATATATATAAATAATTAATGCATTAGCCTATTGGGGGTAGTTAAGAAGAACAACATTTCATATTATTTTGAAATTTTCCATCTATTCTATTTTTTCCTTAACAATGATCTTCCTGACCATTGCCTTGCTAAGCTGTGGTCTAGCTGTGTGTTCTTTGAGCTATGGTCAGGACATATTTTCCTAAGCTTTGGTCCCCTCCCCTACCTTGGGGAAGTGAATTTACTGCTCTGTCTCTCTCTCTCTTACTTCCTAATAAACTATATTTTCCAATATAGAAAAAACAAAGATACAAAAACAATGATCGTCCATGTTTTTGTACTCAGAATGTGGCATCAAGGAGGTATTTCTTTTTGTATGTATATGTATTTAATTAAGATGAACTCACTTTGTTGTGCACAGGTGATAACTGTTAACAGATTTGGAAGAAGAAATTAAGAATTCCTTGCAGCATTAATTCATTCAATTAGTGTGCATAATGTGCATAATGTCAGGCACTATGTTCAGCGTCAAGAGTGTTATGGTGAGTAAAGCAGTATACAACCTCTTAGGACTGACAACATCTTATTTAGATAATTCAGTACATAGAGCAAACTTGTATAAGCTATCCCTAAAGCATCATGCTTTATCATAAAATCACAGTTGAAATTTGAAGCATATGTACTATTTGTAGGGAAACAGCGTGATTCAAGCAAAGGACACAGAACACACAACGTCTTTGCTGTTGGAAATTTTAAAAACGTATTCAAGTTGCTTGAAAGACCATTTTTACTGAAACCTACAGAGTGAAGTTGATAGTGAGGGTGGTTTAAAATAAAGTTGGATGGCAGAGAAATGCAAATCAAAACTACAATGAGATACCACCTAATTTCAGTAAGGATGGCAATCATTAATAAGTCAAAAAACAACAGATGCTAACATGGATGTGGAGAAAAAGGAACAATTCTACAAAGTTGGTGGGAGTGCAAGCTAATTCAACCTCTATAGAATCAATATGGTGATTCTTAAAAGAACTAAAACTTGACTTTCCATACAATCCAGAGATCCCTCTTCTGGGAATATACCTGGAGAAACATAAATTGTTCTACAAAAAAGACACTCACACATGGAATCAGGCCTACTGTCCATCAAAAGTGGATTAGATAAATACATGTAGTACATACACATGAGTGTTACACAACCATAAAGAACAAAATCACGGATTTCACAGCAAATTGGAAGGAGTTGGAGACCATCATACTAAGTGATTTATCAGAGAAACAAAGACCTGAATATTGCATGTTCTCACTCATAAGTTGGCCCTGAACATTAATTACATTAACACAAAAGAGGGATCCACAGTCACTGGGCACTGCCAGGGGAGGGAGGGGTAGAAGGGTAGAGAGAACCTAACAACATGAAGGATACCTGATCCACTACCAGGGGGAGTGAGGGCCAGTTAGCAGCTAAAACTTCACCAGCATGCAGTTTAATTATGTAGTCAATCCTTACTTTTACCCCACATCTCTAAAATAAATAAAATTTAATAAAAATATAAAATGGAGATGGATGGGATGTCAGGGATTATATGACATCTTGTAGAATATCATTTTCTAAACTTAGAGAACAATAATAAAGCACTTTTAAAAGATATTACATTAAATGATATTTATGTAAAAATAAATAATTGTATTGATCAATAAGGACTAGTGCGGATGTTGAAGACCCGGTTAAAAGCTATTAAAATAGTCCAGGTAAGTGACAACGTTGTGCAGGAGGAGGGTTATTGTCAATAGAGATGAAGAAACCATGTGTATGTATTATTGACTGGATTCGTACATTAAAAAAAGACAGTAGTGAGGAAGAGGAATATGATAAAAATATTTCCTGACTTGATTGCTTGCCTGGATAGTGTTGCATTAAATGGAAAGGCTTCCAATTTGATAAGGTCGTAGAAAATGTAATATAATGTTTGTGGTTTTGATGAACTGATTTTTTCATACCTTTGATATAAAGAGTAGAGTCATTAACTAGGTTTTATTGTACAAATCTTAGAAAAGAGAAGACATCTGAACAGCAGATATAAGATTGGAATCTCTGGAAATGAATAGCATTCAATGACGTGTTTGTTGATGAGATTTCTTAGAGAGAATGTTCAGGAAGTGATACATGGATACAATGGTAGGGTTAAGGAAATTCAAAATTCATAATCAAAAAAAGGAGAACGAGCCTGAGAAAGAAGAGACAAAGGGCATTCAGATGGAAATGAAGAAAACCCGGAGAATAAGACTCACAGAAATCAGTGTAAGAAAGTATTTCAGAAAGCATTGAAATTAGTAATGAAAACTGATGGAAGGTAATATAAAATAAGAAAGTAATGCATTCCACTGAATTTTATCATGTGTAGTTCATTGTTGACATTAAGACAGCATTTTGGTGGAGGATGGAATCGAGGACACTACCCAACTAATTGCTCATACCAAAAACATTCAAGTCACTTTTCTGCTCATAACTCACATGCAATACAGCAAAATCTTCTGTTAACTCTGCCTTCAAGATTCATCTAGAATCTAACTAATCTCGTTGTTTTAAATTGCCATTACCCTGCTCTAAGCTCCATCATCTTCTGCTTGGTCCCAGTCTCCTCTTAGAATCTGTCCTAAACATTCTAATATATAATAACATGCTTTATTTAGAGATATAAATCAGATTGTGGTGTTCCTCTCCTCAAGATATTAAAATGATGTTCTATTTTATTCAAAATAAAAGAGAATTGTTTAAAACTTCCAAGGATCTGCGTGAATTGACTCATCAGCTCCTTGACATCATGTCCTTCTCTTCCCATCCCATTTCTCCCACTTTAGCCACACTAACCTGCTCACGTAATAGACCCACATCAGGTCCCTCTGGTTTTTATCCCATGGGCTCAGGTTAGTGGAGCAACTTCTCCTTGGAACCATAGTGGTATTGATGAAGAGGGAAGTAAGCAATGACCAGTCAAAATGTCACATGGCCAATAATGTCATCAAAGCGATGGGGGCAGGAACATCTTGAGAGGGAGAAGCATACATCTTAAAAATAACATAATCTATTCAGATTTTAATATCATTTCAGAATCTTAATACGTGGAGAGATTTAAAAAACTGGAATGAATTTATAAAAAGTGTGTATTTATTCTTATATGTTTAAACTTCAGTCACCTACAAAGTACTCTTTATTTGATACAATACACCTATAGAGGCATTTTTTTATTGCTCAGAACAGTTTTGAACTCATCAATGTTGATGCCTTTTAGTGCTTCTGATGTTTTTGTTTCACTTCTCCCACACTGGACAAATGTTTCCCTTTGAGTGCTTTTTTCATCCAGAAAAACAAAAAGTCACTTGTGGTAAGATCAGGTGAATAAGGAGGTGGGACATGAGAATCATTCTGTGCATAAATAAAAAAAAAAATCAAAACTGCTGAACACTCAGAGTGGTATGGGCAGGTTGTTCTCATAAATCACCCATCTTGAAGTGGGCAAACATGTTGAAAGAATCTCAGGAAAAAAAAAAAAAAATCACTGAAGTCAAACACAGCCTCTCACAACAAGGCTACCTGCTATACTGATGACGATGGGTTCCTAGAACACTTAGTGGTGGAAGACTATACTATGAGGAGCCCACCCTACAAAAAATTTCAGGTTTTTGGGGGGTCCTTGTTTCAGGTTATTGGGAGTATACCAATATTCTCCCAGATATATGATACCCATTTTTGCAATAGAGCAATTAAACATTATTATGATTATTATTTCTATTGAAATGATGTTAAATATTTGTACATTCTTTCATTTTTTAATTCTTGTTAGCAATTTTAGTAAATATTTTATCTTCCTTACATTGCTAGAGATTGATTTTTCTTATACTTTTGGTGCTTTTTAATGCTCATCAGTTCTGAAGTGTAATTTGTATTATAACTCCATGGCCAGAATTTAATTAGCAAAATCCCATAAATGTATTCGTGTGTTTGCTCCGAGTAGCAAAATATCATCGGATAAAGTGATGCGAACTCACAAACTTCAACTTGCTAATCAAAAGTGTAGATTTATCAGTCACATTACATTTTTTCTTTTTTAAATGATAGATAGCTGGAGAAAGATTCAGTTCCTTTTTGGTGCCAGAAAATACCATCCAAAAAGAAAAGAAGTGTGGAAGAAACATACTAGCTCTCTAAAAAAGCTTCTCTTATAGAAAGCATGAGGAGTAGAAAAATAATTCCTAAAACCATTATATATAAATCTCTCTCTCTCTCTCTCTCTCTCTCTATATATATATATATATATATATATATACATCCAGAAATTTTAAATAAATATATTAAGAATGTTCAAAGTTAGAAAAGCTATATGTAATATATAGGAATGATATATACAAATAAACGTTAATATTTGCTAATTCAAAATAGTTAATAGTTTCTTTTGCTTTGCAACTTTTTCTTTTGCTATTGCAGCTCTTCTGTTTGGTGAGGTCAAAAAATGCTCAGCCTCACTATTCACCAAATAAAAACAAGTCAAAACCACACTGAGATACCACCTAACTCCAGTCAAGATGGTCATCATCAATTAAAAAAAACACCAAAATTGTAAGAAAAATCAATCTCTAGAAATGTAAGGAAGAAAAAATATTTACTAAAATAGCTAACAAGAATTAAACAACAGATGCTGGCTATGATGTGGAGTAAAGGGAATGCTTCTACACCATTGGTAGAAGTGTAAACTAGTACAACCTCTGTGGAAAACAGTGTGGTAATTCCTAAAAGATCTAAAAATCGACCTTCCATATGACTCAGCAATCCTCCTTGGGGGAATATACCCAGGGGAACTCAAATCGTTCGATGAAAAAGATACGTGCTCACGCATGTTTATTGCAGCATTATTCACAAAAGCAAAAAATTGGAACCAATCATGCTACCCATTGAAAGTAGACTGGATAAAAAAAAAAAATGTGGTACATATACACAATGGAGTATTACACAGTCTTAAAGAAGGACAAAATTATGGACTTTGCAGCAACTTGTATGGATTTAGAGTCTGTAATACTCAATGATCTATTACAGAAACAAAAATCCAAGTACCACATATTTTCACTCATAAGCAAATCCTGAACATTAATCAGAATACTATAAGAAAGGAATTGGCGGTAACAGGATACTACCGGTGGAGAGGAGCACATAACATCAATAAGGGTACCCGATCTCAAAACAAGCAAAGGGAGGCCCAAACTTTATCTGTATGATTGCCTATCTACTTTATCCTGAATTATACTCCACATCTTTAAAAGAGAATAAATTTTTTAAAAAAATAGTTGATAGGTATATAATCAATGATTAGTGTGTATTAATAATATATAGCAATAAATATTGGCTTATTGAATTCAGAATCACATGTGAAACTGAGGCAGGCTAGCTAGCTTAGGCAGAGGGAGGAATGGAAAATTTCTGAGGGGAGGGAGTGTTAAACTTCTGTGACTTGTAACTGACATCAAACTGACACAGGAAAAAACTAGATAAAATTCAGAACTTCCTACCCTCCAGTGCATCTACCTTTTGGAGATCACCCACATTGCCCTGTTCCAAGTGTGTACTTTTGATTTAAACTAAAGCTCTCACCTTTGCTTTCTGCGACTCATGCTTGATCTTTTTCCTGTGACCAAGTGAAGACTTGGCCCCAGGTAAGGGTGAGAGTATCACACCTCTTGGGAAAAGACTTCCAGATTCCTAACAGCTGGGCCTAACTGGAAAATGCTTTCTCTCACTTACTGAGGTGGTCCTCCCCAAGCCCATTTAGATCAAAAAAAGAGAGATTATGTTATTTATGCAAAGATGGGCAGGAGGTTAGATAGTTTAAACTTTGATTAGTATCTCATTTCCAGATTAATTCTCTGGCCCACAAATTTCAGGATATATAAGTATCCTCTAAGAAGTGGTAAATTTTACCTTTTTTTGTAGAGACAAGTTTTCACCAAGTTGTCCAGTCTGGTCTTGAACCCACAGGATCAGGCAATTCACTCACCTTGGCCTCCCAAAATGCTGGGATTACAGGCTGAGCCACTGAGCGCGGCCAGAAGTGGTAAATTTTAAATGTAAATCTCTAGACTCACTTCCTAGAGATTCTTATTTTGTATTTCAGGTTTTTGTGCTTGTAATCTACATTCTAACAAGCACCCCATGTGTTTTTAACACTAAACAAATGCATGCTGAAAATTGCAACAATGCCTAATATAATGTTCTTTCTTTTTTTATTTTTCATTTTTCCTTTTATATATTTTACTGACTGATTGATTTAGAGACAGAATTTTGCTCTATCACCCACAATGGAGTGAAGTGGTGTGATCGTGCCTCACTGTTTTTTGTTTTTTGTTTTTTGAGTTGGAGTCTCACTCTGTCGCCCAGACTGGAGTGCAGTGGCCGCTCCCGGCCACCGCAGCCTCGACCCGCTGGGCTCCGGCGATCCTTCTGCCTCAGCCTTCCGAGTAGCCGGAATTACAGGCGCGCGCTACCATGTCCAGCTGATTTTTTGATTTATTGTAGAGATGAGTTCTCGCTGCCCAGGCGGGTCTCGAACCCTCGGGCTCAGTAATCCACTCACCTCAGCCTCCCAAAGGCACGGGATTACAGGCTGAGCCACCGAGCCCGGTTTCCTCACTGCATTTTTGAACTACTGGACTCAAGGGACCCTCCTGCCTTAGCCTCCCAAAGTGCTGGGATCACAGATGTGACCACAGCTCCTTGCTCTCTTTTTTCTTTATTTCCTCTTGTTGTATACTTATTGAAGCTGCAGAACTCTACTTAAATATTAAGTTATAAGAATACTACTGGCCGGGTAAGGTGGCAAACCTGTAATCCCAGCATTTTGGGAGGCTGAGGCAAGAGGATTGTCTGAGCCCAGGGGATTGAGATCAGCCTAGGCAACTTGGTGAGACCTTGTCTGTACAATTAAAAAAAAAAAAATGTAGCTGGTCGTGACAACGTGCGCCTGTAGTTCAGGCTACTTTGTTGGCTGAGGCAGAAGGATTGCCTGAACCCAGAAGGTCAATGCTGGGGTGGCCACGAGCATGTCACTGTTCTCCAGCCTGGGTGATAACACAGAAAAAAAAAGGAAAAAGAAAAGAAAGAATACTACTGGATGTGAATGTCTAGTTTCAAAGATGAACTAAGCACACTCCACTTTATTTCACCCACCAATGACAGTTATTCAACCCAAAACTAATAAAAGCCGAAGGTATTCAAGGATTCTAATAAGTAAATAAGAATAAACAGATTAGGATTTAAGAGCAGACTATAAAAAAGCAGCAAATTTACATCTTATTTTTCTTTTTCCTAATTGAAAGACGTTTGCATCTAAGGTTACATACTGTAAGATTTCGTTTGCATAACATTCTGTAAAGACCAGAGCTGTAATGAAAAAGAACAGATTGATGGCTGCCAGGAATTAAGAGTGGGGAGAGATTACCTCAGATAGCACAAAGTAGTTTTGCAGGAGAAAGGAACTGATACAGAGACCAGCTGTTGTCTGTCCTTATGCATGGTGAGGGATCCAGCAGCCGAAGGTACCTTCATTCCTGAGAGCTAACAAAAGGGGTGCTTCCTCTTATCTCCTATGCACTCCTAGTAAATAACATCAAAGAATCCTTAATTTCCTGCAAACTGTGTCCAATTAACTGAAAGATATAAATTCCCTTTTACTCCATTTTCTTAGTAGTCACAGGTTTGACTAATGTAGTATCAAGGTAATCCTAAATCTTGTGATTTGTGTAACTTTTGAGTATAACAACATATAGTAATATGTGATGACTTTGGCCGTGTTAACTTCCTTTACTCTATGGTAAGCTTGATTAACGCTTCTGTGAGGTGTTACTGATAAAAAGCTGTGAGATATCTCTGGTAACTGGTGCCAGGAAATACAGACCATAAATGTCATTATTGACAAAATGCAGCTGTGACTTAAGTTTTACATAATATTCTGCTAGTTATGTAGTCAATGTATAGGTACCAAATACCCTCAAGTTATAAAAACAGACTGTAAAACACGAAGGGGGAGCAGAGCCATTTTAGAAAGGCCAGGAGCCCGGTTCTGCTCCCTGGTTTTGAATTCAGAAATACACTTCTTTTTACCAGTTTTTCTGTCTATCAATTTATTATTGGTGTGGAGGGTTAGCAGTCAAGCATTACTCAGGCCATAACAGAACTGTTTTGTATCCTGACTGTGGTTGTGTTTTAACAAATCTATACGTGTGTTACAATTCATAGGAATGGAGAAATAAAGTCATTTTTTACTATATTAAGTAACAATGAAAATAATACTAAGTAAAATAATACTGATATTCAGTCTGCATGTCAAATAATTATTAGATCTAATTTAGAAACTAGGTAATTTTTCAAAGTGCCACATGCAATTTCAATACGGAGTTAAGGATGTGAACCACTACACCCAAATTGTAATCAACTGGGTACTTCTGTGCATCTGTGTATGTGTGTGTGTGTGTGTGTGTGTGTGTGTGTGTGTGTGTTTGTGTTTCTTGTTGATTTTACATTTGTCAGTCATTTCTCTAAAAGTAGACTAAACTTTTCTCAAATGCAATTACCTTTTTTAAGTCTTTATTTAATTTTCTAGAGACGTGCAAGCTATTTTATTCTAAGATTTCCTCATTTGAATTACTTCAAAACCTAAAATTTAAGGCTTTCTCTGACTTTCAAAATTTGACCTCATTTTCTTGTTATTCTTATAAACTGTCAAGTTTTAAAGGTCTCAATTCAGTCCTGAGATCCTCTGCCATAAGGTGCATAGCTCATAAAATTAGAACACATAGGCCCTAAAATGCTCAGCAAACTAAATCTGTCCCTTTTTGTTCAGTCTAAGCTAAAGTTTTAAGCTCTTACAAATAAGCGGAAAAATTCATTTTCTAATTTTTTGAATAATTAATACGAGGTCAGTGAGAAGATTTACTAAAGAGTCCAAATGAGATCATTATAGAAAAGAAATGTTTAAGGATCCACTAATTCTGAAAGTCGCAAAGATATTTACCTGTCAATGTCAACTGGGGGGCTTTTTAAAACTGCAGATTTCAGAATTATGAATTTAAACTATCATCTTGGTTTGGTTGAGACACACAAACCTGTATTTTTCTTAAATTCACAATTGATGCTGACTAATATCAACTGAAGAAATAAATGATCTATATACTACCATTCAAAATTCTGTTTGAGTTCTTAACTTTACCTTTTTTAAAAATCTAATCATCACAATGTTATGCATTTTTATAATCTATTATGTTTAGTGGGGCTGTTTGTACCTACATATCATTAATTGTATTTTATGTGCAAAGCACTAGACAAAGACATATTATAAAAATTGTTTCATGTGCCATTATATCACAATTATATGTATAATAATTATTACCCTCTGAAAAAACATGATGAAACCAAATTTAAGCAGTTTTATGTGACTTATTCAACATTCTAAAGTTATAATTTAGATGTCTTTACTATAAAATATTGCTTAACTCACAAAAACTAATTTTTTTCCATAAGCCAATACTTCACATGTCATCACAAAATGGGCTTATTTTAAAAATTGACAGTATTTCTGCTCATATTTCATTAAGCATAAACTTAAGCATGCTGCATGTGACAATTAGAATGAGCCATTTTAAGCCCATTGGTATTGTAAAGCTCACTGCATCTTTCTTTATGTAAACACTGAAGTAGTAAGATGTAATCTGTGCAATCTGAATAGACTTTACTTGGGAAATTATTAAGAAATGTATACTCAGCAGTAATATTCTATTGAATTTTTATCTATGTATAATAAATAATTCTGGTGTATCCTTGGCATTATGAAAATATTTGAAAAATACAATTTGGCAAATGTTAAATCCAGACAAATTTTCTATTAACATGAATTATGGTGAATCCTATAATCATTTATAATTATCATTGGTTTTATAATCAAATTATAATAGAATAATACATATTTTACAATATTTTTCATCATGGTATTACTATTTTGCAATTATGGATTTATAAGAGCAACAAGATTAATAGAGTTTTTTACAATTTCACTTCAATTTTTTAATATTGAGCATTGTTTTGATGATAACTAGCTGTAGGGAGTAAATGAAGCAAGTTAGAAACAGTGTACACTGTCATATTTAAGAATTAAGGAAAGGTTACACACTCTTTTTCTTGAGAACTTTATAAGAAAATCGAAAAGAACTATCATAGATAGTAGGAAAATAGTCTCAAGTCAAGTACAGAATTTCAAAAAGTTTTAAAAAATATTTTTAATTATTTAAATGAGATATGATCCTTACAACTATGAATGACCAGAGATCTCTAAATAACAAATATAAGGCAAAAAAGCCTACAAAGGTAATACCAAATTATTAATTTACAAAATGATTTCTGATGCTATTTGGCCGATGTAAGATAAATATTGAACCTAAATGTTGCAGGAATTTTGAACTCCACTGTCAGCTTAAACCAGCAACCTTGGGTTCCTATCCCACTATGGAGAAGATTAAAGAATGCGGACACCAAAAGGATGAGTGAGAGAAAGAGTTTATTAAACAACAAAGCTTTCTTCCAGAGAAGAGAGGGGGACTGAAATGGGTTAGCTGGTGCTAGAAGTTTTTATTCATTTATTTATTTTGGTGTGGTTTTTAACTTATCTTTTCTGGGACGTTTCTCTCATTTACATTTTATCCCCCCCTTGCTTTGCTTCCTGAGACCCAGTTCTTCTTGTGCGTGTAGGTCCTTGACCAAAGTTACTCCATTTTGAATATTACTCATAAATACCACAGAAAGCCCACGGGGAGGAGGGGTAATGTAAAACCACAGCACAAATGCTATGTTAAGCGAAGGTCAAGTTAGGACATTTGGTTAAGCCACTGCGCCCACATTTAAACAGCAAAAATTCCCTTTTAGCAGCACATCTTGGGTTGAAAGGATGTTCTTAACCACACTAACCACATTTCCAGCCAACAATTATATAATGGGGGTGGTGCAGAGGGCGTTCCCGCAGGTATTGAGTCTCCTTGATACCCTCCCCCGTCTGCCTACCCAGCTTCTGTTTCCTCTCTCATAAGCAGCAAGTCATTTGAAGTAGAACAATTTTTACAATATTTTAACATCAGATTCTATAACTCTACTTGATATATACAATTGTAAGGAATGTAAGATAAAAGTCTTGTTTCAACAGCTCCTTATTTGTGTCAAAGGAATTTAAATCTCAGAAATTTTATCCCAACATGAGTATTGCTTTTATTACAATAATAACTAATGCTTTCTCCAGGTTATTTTTTCTTGAAGCATAGACAGATATATATTTCAAAATATTATAAATTGAATTAGACCAATATATGTTCAACTGCAAAAAAATAAATAAATAAAGATCTTGAGACCATGCTAATCCAATAAAACCACCTCTAAATAAGTACATTTATTTCACTGACATCTTTAAATTGGATGAGAAGTCTTTTTTTGATATTGCAAATACAAAATTTGCTATCTTAAAAAACTATCCTGCTTTTATCTTTTTTCTCTTTGTGGTAGATTACGAAAGTGTTATCAATGATTTACTATTATGGGATTTATTAGAAAATATATTGACAGTATTTCTAATACATGTGAATGATTTATTTGTTAATATTTTAAAGTTTAACAAAATAAGTGACATTTTTCTTTGATCACGATTAGTCTTTGGAAAGCAAAAATATTTGCGGTAAACGCTTCAGTAATTTTTTATTCAATTATAGTTATTCAAAAGACCCTTGTTCTAGTGCTTTCTTTTTTCACAAAATATTGATATTTAATCAATTTTTAAAGACTTGAATTTAGTGTTTTATTTTCATTTTCTTTGTAATCAGTTCCTTTTTTTTTGACAGCAAATATTTTATAATAAATTTCAAAAAACCCATAATGTATTTTCTTTAAGCAGTGGCATACTAAATAGAGAAGTTGTTTTGCAATAGATTTTTAAGTTGATTCACCTACCACATAGGATAACTTTTATTCTGGAGCATCAAATCATTTTCCAAGTGCCAGGAGATATATTTCCTTTTCTATAGTACTTTCTCAGCAACCCAAACAAACTAAACATGGCTTTCTTTCCCTCTGGATCTGTGCACACTCACACATACCCACACCACCACCAACACACACACACACACACACACACACACACACACACACACACACACACACATTGGTGAAGGCAAATGCAAATTAAAAATAAGCTGCATAATTCTTCTTGTTGAGATTAGAGAGAGAAACTTTTCTTCCTTTCTTACTCTCATAGCAACTGCTTGGTAAAACTTGTCATGTTAAGTTCTTTCTCAATCTCTTTAGAATGTATATAAATCTTTTTAAAAGCTAGATTCTTGCAGTTTTATGACCCAAGAATGTCTTTTTCAAGGACCAAACAACCATCTTGTTGATTCCCAGTTCACACCAATTGCCTGTGACGTGTATCACATTCTGGTTTAATGCTTATTTGAAAATAAAATTGTTTTTCTATCTCTTTTATTTTTGTGGCAAGTGTTTATGGATTGGAAGGATATTTTGGTTTTAATTATATTGTCTAAACAATTCATACACAAATACACAACATATGCATATATATGTGCATACACAAACACACCCCACCACCACAATGCTTATCTCCTTTTATGGACTTGAGCTACTTCTTGGAAAGTCATGAACTGATGCATTCATTATCACTTATCAATTTATTCAAATCGTCTATTGCAAGATTGGCATATCCCACATATATTGGATGTGGAAATGAAAGTTGCTATCTCTGCCCTCAAGACACTGGATTCGAGTGGACACTCCCAAGAGTTTAATGTACAATTTTGGGGGCTTTTCTTTCCAATACGTGAATTCCTTTCTAGAAGCTCAAAAGTAAAACTTATCATTGGTAGATGGTCCTGAATCTATTTGTATCTAACTGGACTAAAGGTGTACTCTAATTCTTTACTGTTTACAGATATTTGTTCTACCACTTCATGAAGCTAAGTACATTCTTCTTATGCTCCCTGAGACATTTGTGTTTGTGAAACACTTCCTTTTCGCTTGAGCTAGTTTGAGTGTATCATCCTTTCTTAAGGTAAAACAAGTTCTGGAAAAATTGAATAAAACGTTGCTACTATACAGAAGGATGTAACAAATGTGGTGGAGAATGGACAAGAATTACACGAAAATCTGATGAGATGTTTGAGGGTTATAAGTCATGCAGGGTAGATAAGATACAAGGTTAGGGAGAATTTAGGAAGATCAGCAGTATACGTCCTTCATTATAGCAATTACATTAGATGACGCATCTTCAGTAGAGTAGGGCTAGAGGGGTTTTGTTGTTATTAAATATATAAATAGATTCAGTACATATATATTCTTACATCACTTTGGATTATTGCTTGGATATTTGCCTCACTTAACATTAAGCTTTTAATTACTTTTAATTCTCAGATTCAAGGACTTTTAAACAATTATTTTACTACATTATGCTTTTCTCCAAAACAACATTTCTGTGCCACTAGACAGCTTTCTACATCGCTTTAAAAAATCAATTCAGCGGTCTACTCCGGATGAAATTATTTTTGATTCAATAAAATATAAGGGGACTTTCTAAGCGGTATATTGTATCACAGAGGTTTCAGCTCTTCACATGAATGGATAGGCCCAAGTGGGTTTCAAAAACTAGCCATCATTATTGATTTGCTGGTTTAAATGTACTGAGTTTTTCTACATGTTATGGTGAAGTTAGAGACTAAGAATTAAAAAAATAATCAATAGGTTTCCCTGACTATCAAATGTTTACACACAATTTAGGAGATTTGTAATTCTGAATTCTGGGATCTCTCTTCAGCTCAGGTATGGGACATTGATTTCTTTGAGGTTCTACTTCCTTGGAAGTAATTGAAAAGGAATTTTCCTCAGCTCAGGTGCTCTCTCATTCCAATTGTAAGAGTAAAATATTTTGCTTTTTAGCATTTCATGTTATTTGGCATAACAGAATAATAAAGTCAAAGTTATAAATTCTTAATATTGTGCTTATACTAGAAAGTTTATACTTTAGGGTGTTTATCACTAAATACTTAATGGTAACCATATATAAAAGCTACAAAAACACTGAAACCTCGAATGTGCTTTTTACACTGCAGTCACTAAATATAAGTTATCAAGAAAGTTAAACAAAAAGTTTAGAATTTGATAACCATCGTGTTTATGTTTCAGTAACAATCAATAATTCATTTTGCTTTTGGAACAAGTATTTCTGTTGACTAAAGAAAATATTTTGATTTTTTAAGTTATTTATGATCATTTTTTATTAATGTAATATGGGCATTTAAAAAAAACTAAATAAAGAAAGAACCGTGGTTTGCAATGATGTTAATATGCCTAAGAGATAATTAGTACCTTTTTCAAATCCCCTATTTTTACCAATAAAACTAATTTATAATAGTCAACATTCATATCAAGCAAAATATTTTAGATTTCATTTTTATTACTGAATTTTTAAAAATAAATTTAAAATTATGTGGTCCTTGGAATTTCAACTTGAAGAACATATTGTATAATATTAAGGCTCAAACTTTTTTTTTACTGGTGCAGATATTCAAATTAAATGGCTTGATTAATGTCATACATCCAATAAGCAACAAAGTCAAAATTAAAATTATGATTTTCATTTTCTTCATGTCACAGTTATTTAATGCCTTTATATATCTGATATCATTTTTAATTATGCTAAAAGTGACACGTTTGAAAATGCATTGTATGTAATGTAGCAACAAAATACAATGATATATTTTGAAAAAAACAAGTCAGCTATAGAATTATAGCACATGCATACATATGTCTGTATACACATTTGATCAGTGTGATTTTTAGCTTTGACCCTTTCAATTTCAATTTCTCTATCAGTAACGGGGTCTAAATAACTGTATTGTTCTCAAATGCTTGTTGTGAGAAGTAAATGAGAAAATGCTAATCAAATAAACATGGTGTTTAATAAATGCTAATAATTTTTTTAAAAAATCAAAGTAGACATGAAGAAGTAGATTCATATGCACTCATTGCAATATCATCTCTATTTTCATTTATTAAAAAATATATTTCTTGCACCCGTGGCACTATTTCCCATTAAGTAATAGATTCTATAGTCAAGGTAATTATAAAATCAAGTAACTTAACGCTCAACTATAGACAACACTTGGAAAATACTGACTCCCTTTTCACAGACAGACAAAAGCAAGTATTCTAGGTATGTCCTTGGATGAATGGTTATAAACAACTTAAGCCTGATACTAAGGACAATTGGACTGGGATGGCCAGCTGATGTAAAGATGCAAGAGAGTGCAACAATATGATATGAAGAAACTGAACTTGAAAAAAAAGATAATTTTATCTTATTCCCAAAGTAAAGTGCTTTAATAAAATGAGAATTCAGTTATAAGAAAAACCCTTTCAGGAAGACAAGTCAATATAAAATGTGCTGATAGCAGGAAGAGAGGAAGCCCTGGCTTCCTTCTTTTATGAGCTAGATAACTTAGCCATTTTAACTCCCTAAGATACTATGGAGGGTGACATTCAGGGCAGTCTCCAAGATGATCCTCCTATGAATGGGTCGAAGAAAAAGATATTGAATTACTGTTGTAATACCTATATTCTACGCAGTAATTGTCTAACCTCAAACCTCTCAAGACCGCTTTACTTATCTACAGACTCAATATTACTAGTCCTCATTTCCCTCAGCTGCCACATTTGCAAACCCTGTCTTGTCATTATCACTACAGTTATACCATACAGGAAGATAGATATTAATCCTCTTTTATTTTTATTTTATTCTTTAATAGTGACGAGGTCTTACTATGTTGCCCAGGCTGGTCTCAAACTCCTGGACTCAAGTGATCCTCCTTCCTCCACCTCCCAAAGTGCCATCACACCCAATCAGTATCAATTCTCTGTACCCCAAACACTCTACATACTGTCTGGTAGAGTTGACACCCATTAAATACATGAAATTAAGAATAATAGCTTTGATTTCTTAATTAATGATGGCCATTCTTACTGGGGTTAGGTAGTATCTCAATGTGGTTTGGACTTGCATTTCTCCGATGATGAGTATGACTGAACACTTTTTCACGTGTCTGTTGGCTGCCTGTATATCTTTTTTTGAGAAGTAACTATTCATATCTTTTGCTCACTTTTTAATGGGGCTGTTTGTTTTTGTCCTTTCGGTGTGTTTGGGCTCCTTGTTTATCCTAGATCTTAGGCTTTTGTCAGATATACTGTTGGCAAATATTTTTCCCATTCTGTGGGCTGTCTCCCTGATCTCTTGATGGTTTTTTTTGCTTTGCAGAAGCTCATTAGTTTGATGAGGTCCCACTTGTCTATCAAATTTCATAAGATATGGGCATTTAGGGTTCAGATGCTGGCTAGGATGTGGAGAAAAAGGAACGCTTCTACACTGCTGGTGGGAATACAAACTAGTGTGACCTCTTTGGAAGACAGCATGGCAGTATCTGAAAGAACTAGAAATTGACCTTCCATATGGCCCAGCGATTCCCCTATTGGAAATATACCCAGAGGAACTCAAATTGTTTTACAAAAAAGATACCTGCACACGTACGTTTGTTGTAGTTCTATTCACAATAGCAAAAACATGGAACCAACCATGTTTCCCATCAAAGCTGGACTGGATTTAAAAAAATGGGGTACATATACATGATGGAATATTATGCAGCCATAAAGAAAGACAAACATATGGACTTCACAGTAACTTGGATGGATTTTGAGTCGATCATAATCAATGATCTATTTCAGAAACAAAGAACAGAGTTCCATATGCTCTCACTCATAAACAGACCTTGAATAATTATAATGCTATAAGAAAGCAATTGGCAGTACTGGGAAATTAACAGGGGAGGGGGTGGGATTGGCAATTGAGAGAAACTGATAGGGGAGGGAGGGGTATTCCTCATCAACAAGGGTACCTGCATAATCAGTGTTTGTATACCTCATCCTGAATTGTACCCCACAACTATAAAATAAAAAAGAATAAATAATAAAACAATAAAAGAATAATAGCTTCGGATATCTACTCGATGGCTCGGCCTGTAATCCCGTGCCTTTGGGAGGCTGAGGTGAGTGGATTGCCTGAGCCTGCGGGTTCGAGACCCACCTGGGCAACTTGGCGAGACCTCATCTCTACAATAAATCAAAAAAAAAAATGAGCCAGGCATGGTAGCGCGCGCCTGTAGTTCCAGCTACTTGGAAGGTTGAGGCTGAAGGATCAGAGCCCAGCAGGTCGAGGCCACTGCACTCCAGTCTGGACAACAGAGTGAGACACCAACTCAAAAAAAAAAAAACAACTGAAAATATTCCAACTATTTCTTTCTTTGGTGTTCTATTTATATGTCTTAAATGATATGCTTATATATCAATATGTCATTTGTTTTTTGTGTCAACTTAAAATCATGAGATCTATACATTTGGAAAGAGGAGCTTTATTTCTTAAAAGGGTTGCAGACTGCCTCATGTCCTGACAAGTTGTAAAGCATATCAGAGACTAAAAGAAAGCACTTTGAAGGAGGGAAGAATGGAATGGGAATTCATGCCAAAGAATTTGGCTAATTATACATATTTATTGGGTTATAGGAGGAGCTATAAATATTCAGGAAAGGTGGGGTGCACATGTATAGTTAGCAAATATGCATCCTATGTTCACTTTGGGATGGAGACTTAATATTTAAATGCATTACAATTAGGCCCTATATGTCAAAAGATGAAGCAAAAGACAGAAAGACACTCAATGTGCAGTCTCTGTAAATGAGCCAGATCCAGTCCATGGCCAGTGGTCACTTATTAGAAGACCGTTACTGAAGTCAGTCTCTTGATCCATCAAGGCTGTAGTTATGGCTGGCGAAATGGGGGAAGAAATGAGATATCAGTGTCTGGTATTTGTCAGGGATTGGTTATTTCAATTTTGCTTATCTCAAGGCTCATGCTTATTTAGCTACTAAAGAAAATGAAAAACCTTGTGACAGAATATGGTTTATTCCTTAAGTTTAGAGGTGTGTGACTTAAACCTTGCCTGGTATGACCTTAGGTCATATTTATAATTTGGCATCTTATTGCCACAAAAATATTTGTTCTGTCAGTCTTATTATCTCTATTTTAACACTCGCGGCAATAAGTTACAGCTGGAAACTGGGATGCTGCTACATGGCGAAGTATAGGCTGAAAATCAAATGCAATGAAAAAGACAGAAGAAATTGATAATTACAGCTGGATTTGGAGCACATTAAGAATCGAAAATCACTTACAGAGAGAGAAACCATAGAGAAATATTCAACCTAAATTATAACTATGACCAACTTCAGTTCAGACTCTAGGTTGACACTGAAATTAATGTTGCTAAACCAGAGTGAAAAAAAAACCACAGAGATATGTTTAGGACTTTGGGAAAGCAATAGATTAAATATAGATTGCTAAACTAGTTTATTAAGTGCTTATATTAACAATTGAATGTGTAAAATGGAAACGCAAATTATTTTAGAAATTTTAATGTAGATGAATATAAACATAGGAGAAAGGAAGAATAATGTTTTCTATTGAAAAGTAGTGAGAATTACTTAAATATTATTAGCTTACATATGGGAAAGAAAATATACATTTTGGGGGTCAATATTGTATTATGTATGTACTATCTTTTGAGCAATTATGTTAATTTGGAGTAATTTTCTCTTAATTTGTATAAAACAAAAACTGTATTTGTAAATAAAATTCAGCTGATAAAATTTTAAGGAGTCACATGTCTCAGTTTAAAAAAATGTACCCACTTGCTCATTTTAATTTGGCTGTAGTAAAATGAATATTACTGGTTTTATTAACATAAAAACATAATATTTGTACTTACACTAAATATACATATTGAAAAATATTCAAAATTTACCATTATAATTCTGTAATATTATATCTCTCGGGAGCTTTCTCTCTCTCTCACTCTTTCTCTGAGAATCTTCTGGAGATTTTATAAATGATAGATATTAATTGACACATTATTGGGAAATAAATGAATGTTACATTGTAGCTGTGCTCTGTTTTCGTGTTGCTACTAAATGTAGAAAAAAGAGCCACAATAACTAAACTATTGTTATAGTGTGCATATTTACCAAATGGTAGTAATCTAGTACAGATTTGCATTTGGGAGGTTTGCAAATCACAATTTATCTTTACCACAGGTCACCTCTTGCCTCACATGGATCATCTTTGCCAAATGTGTTTATGGAGCAGCTCCTCTACGATCTTTTCTTCCTGAAGGTAGCCACATAAGAAACTTAGTGGGATGAACTATGACTTCTACTGCTGCTGTCAATATCAGGACTGTGAACGGAAACCCTCTACTCATTACTTCATTGTTGATTGACTAATCCCCTTAACCTTAGCTACCACCTCAGCAGGAAATAAATCAGTGATATTCTATTCAGCAGAGCAACAGCCACTGGGGCAACTATTCATATTTGGTTTATCCTGCATTAGACTAAACCATTTGCCAAAATCATCTATTTTTTTTACAGTGCCAGATTACGAATTATTCCACGATATAAAAAGTACCAGAGCCCTTGCATACTTTATAGAACATTAAAGCAAAATATTTATCTATTGACCTTATACTGGAAACCCATTAGGAAAAATAGTTTGCATATTTCTTTAGCTATTTTGAGTTTCTCGTAAAAATAATAGGACGCATATTACACATATTACTACATTTAAATATATCCTATTTCATTATTCTCTTTTAGTCAACAGTTTGTCATCTTGTTTTTTTTAATGGGCCATTCACAGTGCTACAATGCTTTTTTTTTATTTTGAATAGCTCATAATTTTTATCAGATTTTGATTATGCTTATTGTGTCATGTGTAAGATGTCTTTGCTGATCCCTAGATTTTAAAGGTATTAGTCTATGTTTTCTTCAAAAAGTTTTATTTTTCTATGTTTCCCAATTAAAACTATGATTCATCTTCAAGTAAATTTGTATAGTTTTGAGCTTAGGACAAGGTTCTCTTTTATTTTCAATCTATGGATAATTAATTTTTTCATCATCATTTGTTGAAAAAGCTATTCTTTCTCCATTAGTATTTATAAGATAACTTTTCAAAAATTTGTTGGGCAAATTTATGTAGGTCTAGTTTTGGATTCTCTATTTCATTTATCTCTGTGTTTATCCTTTTGCCAGTAATATACTATGTCAATTCCTTCACCTTTACATTAAATCTTAATATTGGGTAAAATGATTCCTCATACATTAATTTTCCTTTTCAGTATTTCTTAAGCTAATATAGAATCTTTATATTTTTCATAAACCTTAAGATTAGCCTGCCTACAAAATACTTTCTTCATTAAGCCAATATGATGTTTTGGGAAGAATTCGCAGAAATTATTCTTCAAATGTTTGATATAATTCTCCAGTGCCACCATCTGGGATAGAGATTTTTTTTTTTTTTTAACAAGTTTTACAAATATGTATTCAATTTCTTGGATAGTTAAAAGACTCACCTAATTCTATTGGGAGAGTCTTGATGCTTTTTATATTTTGAGTAATTAGTTGATTTCATATAAATTGTCAAATTTGTATGTGTACAGTTTTTTTAAGTAGTATTCTCCATTATCGGTTGATATTTAGAAGTTCTGTAGAGTCTGTTAAGATAACTCAAAGTTTAATTCCTAATGCTGGTCATTTGTGGATTCTCTCTCTTTTTTGCTGGGCCAGTCTTACTAGAAATTTAACTATTTCATTGATCTTTTCAAAGAACTCGCTTTTTGTTTCATTAATTTAATCTAGTGTATGAAATACAATTCAGTTTTATTTTTCTTTCTTATTGAAATTTCATGACTTTTTTCTGATTTTGTTTTCTTTTGTCTATAGTACATCTTTTAGCTAGTCTCTAATGGTAGCTCTGCTGGTGACAAATATCTTAGTTTTAATACAATGAGAATGTCCTTATTACTCCATCCATGATGAAGGATATGTGTGTGTGCGTGTGTGTGTATGGGGGGGGGTGTCTTTATGGTTTTATTTTAATATCATGATGGGGTTACACCCCAATAAGTTCATTGTAAGTTAAAAAATGCATTTGCTGTACCCACCTACTGAACATTATAGCTTAGTTTAGCCTTCCTTATACTGAGAACATTTACATTAGCCTACATTTGTGCGAAATGATCTTACAAAGCCTATTTTTATAATAAAATGTTGAACATCTAATGCAATTTATTTAGTACTATACTGGAAGTAAAAAAACAAGGCTGCATAGATTCTCAAAGTACGATTTCTGCAGAATCTGTATCATTTTGATGCTATTGTGAAATGGAAACATTTCAAGTTAAACTATCCTAAGACAAGGACCTGTTATATATATAACAGAATATGTATAACTGAGTTGGTAGGTTTTTATGTTTTCTTTAGGCACTTGAAAAAAAAAATATATGTCACTTTTTTCTTGTCTCCATGTTTTCAGATGAAAAATTTCACCAATTAAATGTTTCTTCCTTTATATATAATGTATCTTTTCTCCATTGATGAAATCAAAAGCTTTTCTTTTTAATTTTTGTCACTTTTATTAGAATGTATTTTGGCTATATGTCTTTGAATTTATCCTGTTTAGGTTTGCTCCTTTTCTTAAGTCAGTTGACTCATGCTTTTCATAATTTTGCTAATTTTTACATGTTATCACTTTCTATACTTTTTAAGCTCCAAACTTTTTCTCCCACAATTCTAAATATATAAATGTTGTCTTTTATATTATCTCAGAAAAAAAATTGAGACTGTATATTTTTATATTTTTCCTTTTTTTCTGATTGAGTAATTTTTATTGATCTGTTTTGTCTATTAATATTTTTCTATGTTGTATCCAATATAATATTGAATCTGTATAGTGAGTTTTTAATTTTGGTTATTGTGTTTTTAGTTCCATGGTTTTACTTGATTTTCATTAACTTCTATTCTTTGGGGAACTTTTTTGTGTTTTCCTTTACTTTAAGTATATGTGTAATTACATGTTAAATCATAATAAAACTTGTTTGAAAGAGCCATTCTAAATATGAGTTTAAAATCTAACTGTCCCAAATTTCAGTTGATTAAAATATATGCTTTTAAAAATTTATTTGTGTTTGCTCTTTGAGAAATATTAGAGTCATGTAGTGGAATAAAATTATAGTTTTCTATATAGTTATTTTAGGCAAAGTTATGTATAAAGTTTTACATATATAAATAAGATTTAAGTGTTCAAGACAAAAAGTCATTCAGAATTGGTAAATAAATGCAGATAAATATATTTCTACTTGCCCAACTAAAATATCATTCCTGTTGAGTCTTTAAAATCACTTTTTTTTCCTGCAATTGAAATAATGTTTAGGATAACATTTTACGCAAAAAAAAAAAAAAAAAAAAGATCTTCCCTTTCTTGTAAATGAAGAAACTTTCTAAATATTCACAGTTTAAGTCTTCTTTTCAATATCTAACTTTGTAAGATTTTTTTTTTTTTCTCTTCTCATTTCATTGTGACTACGGGGCAGTTGCCTAAAAATGAAAGTAAAAAAATAAATAAGTAATGCAGTATAAAAGGCCAGGTGTTAATTTTGTTGAGTTTCATTAATTAGTAGTGGCTTGCTTCCAGCTACAGGTAACCATTAAACTTAAATTAAAGAGGACAAAGCTGGCAAGTATTTTGCCTTGAGTATGTAAAGTTCAAAGTAAAATGGTTGCTAGTTCACTGCTGATGACAATATATTTCTTGATAGCTATTAGGCATATTAACGCTTTTGCAAATTCCTGAAATTATTTTATTGCTATTTTGAGATAAAATACTTACCTGGGAAAATAGATTATAAAATCAGTACTATTATTAGTTCTAATCCAATTAGTCCATTTGGGTGTTATGATTACTATTTTTCTTAAATGTGTTTATGTATATATATATTTGTGGCAAGCTTTTCAGAACCATATCATCCTTAATATTTATTCAATTTTCAAGTGTTTTTCGATATAAATCAACATATTCATAGTAAGAATGGCTTCAGAAGTTTTAAGACCTAGTAACATAGTAACAGCCTTTATTTTCCTTCTCAAATTAATTTTGAATGTACTTCTTCTACAAACTTCTTATGCTAAAATTTTATTTTTGTTGTTGTTATTGTTGTTGTTGTCTCTCTCCTACCCTGTCTCACTCTCTTTTTCAGTATAGGTGCAGTATTCAACGCTTAATTTACTCCGCATTTCTCTCAATTTTTGTTTATTTCTTTTGCTTTTCTTGCTCCATATTGAGGTAACCAAAGTGTATTTCTAGGTCTGCAAAAACAAATTCAAGCTAGTTTATATGAAACGTCATTTTTAGCTAAGACTTCTTCATGACTTTGCGTACATAAATTCAATGACATTTGCAATTAATTATAACTGATCTGTAAAATACACATTTATATTTCCATGATAATTAATACTTATATGTAAATGCTTTGAAGTATAAAGCTTTGCTGGTCTCCTGGTTTTATTATATGTCACATTGCCTTTAATAGAAATGGCAATGTGTTTAAAAATTGCAAATAAAACAAAGAACATGTTTGTAACATTTTATTTAGCAAACCATTTGAAATAAACTACAATTTACTCAGATGTATCAGGACATTTTCTAAATTGGTGGTATTATGTATATAGGATGGAAGGAAAATAATTCTAATATTTCTTAATTTAAGATAATGAAATAGTCAACTGTCAATTTGTGTTGACATTGTTTCAAAAGTTGAGACAGGCTAAAAGCTAGACCTTTTGAGCCAAATAGCCAAGTTATGAATACAAAGGGAACATTTTTGAAGAAAATTAACCAATTTTAAATATTTTAGCATTTCTTATGCTTGAAATCCAATTTATTATCATTATACTTTAATATTGTCAAATAATTTTATTTACCTTATTTTAACAGTGAGATTTCATCAATATAACTATACCTTTCTCTAATTAACATAATTTTTCATCATTAGTTTGGAGTCAGTGAAAAATAAACTTAATAGTAGTACTGCACTACATCTTTGGTTCATTGTATCAATTTATATGATGCATAGAAAATTAAAACATAAAACTATATAGTGTGTGCAGTATTCAGCAACACAATATTCAAGGAAAATAAAATGCGTATGCTATTATTTGGAGAGTCGCCACCAGTGTCTTACGAATTGAAATGCAGACATATCTGCATTCTTAGAAGTTTTTTTTTTTTGCTTAAATAATATGTGTAATGATAGTCTTATTCACTTCTATCCCTTTGCTTAGCATATAGCTAGTCTTCAGAAGTTAAAACAGTGTATCATAAAAGTAGTGATTATTTCACATGTAGAAACAATAAAACTATGTTAAATTCTACACAGAAACATGTCTTTACAAATTTATTATTTATTTGTCTTATATGAGTCTCCCAGTTCATACCTGAAAGCATAGTATCTCTCCAGAGTAACTTCATTTGATTAGGCCGGGCTCGGTGGCTCAGCCTGTAATCCCATGCTTCGGGAGGCCGAGATGAGTGAATTGCCTGAGCCCACGGGTTTGTGACCGGCCTGGGCAAATTGGTGAGACCTCATCTCTACAATAAATCAAAAAAATTAGCCAGGCGTGGTAGTGCGCGCCTGTAGTTCCAGCTACTTGAAAGGCTGAGACGGAAGGATCGCCGGAGCCCAGCAGGTTGAGGCTGCAGTGGCCGGGAGCGGCCCCTGCAGTCCAGTCTGGGTGATAGAGTAAGACTCCAACTCAAAAACAAAAAAACAAACTTCATTTGATTAATGATGCTCATTTTCTGTCTGGAAGTCATATTTTGGAAATTCTTACAGTATTTCACATTCTATTATTAGACCTATTATGGTAATTTGGTCTGAGTGATTTTTGGCGTTACTACTGTAATTATTTTGGAGCACCACAAACTGTGCCCATATAAATGGCAAGCTTAAAAGATGTATGTTTTGTGTGTTCTGAATGCTTGAATGGTAATTTTTTGTTTCTCTTTTTCTTCTTGGGTCTCCCTATTCCCTGAGAAACATGCATATACAAATGGGGCTCATTAATTAACCCTACCAATGATCTCTAAGTATTCAAGTGAAAGGAATTGTAGCACATTCCTCACTTTAAATGAAAAGCTAGGAATAAATATCTTTAAAGAGGATCAGACTTTATCTGTACAATGACCATTTGTATATCTAACCCTGAATTGTACCCATCTTTAAAATAAAAATTAAAAGATATACTGCATTAAAATATTTAAAAATAGCAAAAAAACCCCAAAAAACAGAAGGCATGTTGAAAACCAAGATAGTTTAAAAGTGAGACCTTTTGAACCAAACAGTTAGCCCAGTTTTTTAATACAAAAGTAAAGTTCTTGAAGAAAATTAAAAGTGCTACTGCATATGATATACTCAATGACCTATCACAGAAGCAAAGAACAAAGTACCATATATTCTCACTCATAAGTGGGCCTTGAATAATTATCATAATACTATGAGAAAGGGATTGGGAGTAGGAGAAAACTGCCAGGGGAGAGAGGGTCACACTTCATCAACAAGGGTACCTGCATAATGAACATTTGTATACCTAACCCTGAATTGTACCCCACATCTTTAAAATTGAAGTAAAAAAAAAGTACTACTGCAATGAATACAATGAATGCATACATGAGAACACAGTGAAACAGACTTATCGCAGATAGAGAATGTTTGAATGGTCATGATAGACTGTGAAACAAGCCATGACATTCCCTAAAGTCAAATCCTAATTCAGAACAAGACCCCAAGTCTCTTCCATTCTACAAAAGCTGAGAGAGTTAAGGAACTGCAAAAGAGTTTGAATCTAGCAGAGGTTGGGTCATGAGGTTTAAGAACAGAAGCCCTTTACATAAGTGAAAGTACAAGTTAAAACAGCTAGTGCTAATGCAGAAGTTGTAGAAATTTATCAAGAAGGTCTAGCTAGGATCATGGATGAAGGTGACTACACTAAAAAAGAAAAGAAAAGAAAAGAAAAATAATCAACATAGACAAAACAGCCTTCTGTTGGAAGATGATGCCCTCTAGGATTTTCAAAGCTAGAGAGAAATCAATGCCTGGGTTCGTAGAATCAAAAAAGTGTGACTCTTGTTAGAGGTTAAAACAACTAACAACTTTAAGCTGAAGACAATACTCATTTACCATTCTAAAAATATTAGAATCCTTAAAAATTGTGCTAAATCTACTCTGTCAGTGCGCTAGAAAAAAAATAGCTTAGATGATAATACATTTATTTTACAGCATGGTTTACTAAATATTTTAAGCCACTGTAGAGAATTTCTGCTCAGAAAAAAAAATGCACGTAGGCACACAAGTGTCCAGTGAAAATGTTCAAAAGATTAATGTTATTTTTATGCCTGCTAACACAAAATTCATTCTGCAACCCATGGATCCAGGAGATACTTTGACTTTCAATTCTTATTACTGTCTTCAGAAGGATAAACAAAATTGACAGACCACTAGCTATACTAATCAAGAAAAAAAGACAATAAGAAATAACAGAAGTGACATTACAACTAATACTACAAAAATACAAAACATCATCAGAGACTACCAAGAACACTTTTATGTCAACAAACTGAAAAATCTAGAGGAAATGAAAAAAGTCCTGAAAATATACAACTTCCCAAGACTGAGACTTAAAGAAGTAGAAACTCTGAATACAGCAATAACCAGCAATGAAATCGAATCCGTAATAAAAAAAATCACAGACACACACACACACACACACACACACACAAATCCGAGGGTCAGATGGATTCACAGCCAAATTTTACCAGATATACCAAAAAAAGCTGGTACCAATATTACTAAAACTATAACAAAAAATTGAGGAGGAGGGATTCCTCCCTAACTCCTTCTACAAAACAGCATCATCTTGATGCAAAAATCAGGCAAGAACACATCAAAGGAAGAAAAAAAAACTATAGGACAATATTCCTCATGGACATAGTTGCAAAAATCCTCAACAAAATACTAACAAATTGAATTCAAAAGCACATCAAAAAGATAATCTGCTGAGGCAAGGGGATTGCCTGAGCCCATGGGTTTGAGGCCAGCCTGGGCAACATGGGGAAACCTCTCCTCTACAATTAAAAATAAAAATTAGTTGGGCATGGTAGCACGCACCCGTAGTTCTGGCTACTTGGAAGGCTGAAGCAGAAGGATCTCCAGAGCCCAGCAGGTTGACGCCAGGATGACTGTTAGTGTGTCACTGCACTCTAGCCTGGGTGACAGAGTGGGACTCCAACTAAAAAAAATCCATAATGTCAAGGGGTGTTTAATTCCAGACATGCAAGGATAGTTCAACATACACAAATCAATAAATGAGATTCACCACACAAACAGAATTAGAAAAACAACAACAAAAATGGTACAATCTATCTCAATAGATGCAGAAAAGTAATTTAATAGAATCCAATATCCTTTCATGGTAAAAACTGCTAATGATCTAGACCTTAAAGAAACATTAAAGGAAGATATCTCAAAATAATAAGTGCCATATATTACAAACTTACATCTGATACTATACACAATGTGGAAAAGTATGAAGCATTCCCACTCAGAACTAGAGCAAGACAAAATGACTACTATTACCACTTTTATTAAATATTTTACTGAAAGACCTAGCAAGAACAAAGTGAGAGATATCACACTTCCAGTCTTTAAACTTTGTTACAAGGCTACAGTAACCAAAACAACTTGATATTAGAATAATAGGCACACAGACCATGAAACAGGACAGAAATTATGGAAGCGAAATCCCGATCTCTCAACCAACTCATCTTCAATAAATTCACTGATAACAACCACTGGGGAAAGGAAACTATATTTAGCAAATGGTGCTGGGAACTGTCTGACAACATGCAGAAGAATGAAACTGGACCTCTGCCTATCACTATATACAAAAATCAACTCAAAAGGGATCAAGTACCTAAACGTAAATCCTTAAACTATAAGAATACTAAAAGAAAATGTAAGAAATAACAGTATGCAAACCAGAATAGGAAAATAATTCTTGATCAAGTCCCCAAAAATGAATGCCATAAACACTAAGATACACAAGTGAACGTCATCAAACTAAAAAACTTCTGCACAGCAAGATAAATCAAGAGCATAAAGAGATGATCTACAAAGTGGCTAAAAAAAAAAAAAAAAAAGAAAGAAAAATTTGCAAATTTTAGGAAAATTTGCGGAAAATTTTAGGAAAATATTAGGACCTAATATATAGGATCTACAAGGAACTCAAATGAAGTGAAAGGAAAAAAAAACATTAAAATGTGAACAAAGAACATGAATAGACTCTTCTCAAAAGTTGACATACAAGCAGCCAAATAGACATATGAAAAAATGTTTGGCCTCACTTCTCATTAGATAAATGAAAATCAAAACTACAATGAGATACCACCTAACTCCAGTAAGGACAGCCAACATTAATAAGTCAAAAAACAACAGATGCTGTTGCAGATGGGGTGAAAAGGGAGCATTACTACACTGTTGGTGGGAGTACTAGCTAGTTCATCTTCTGTGGTAAGCAGTGTGGTGATTCCTAAATTAACTAGAAATCGACCTTTTGTACAATTCAACAATCTCTCTCCTGGGAATATACCCAGAGGAACAAAAATCATTTTATTAAAAAGACACCTGCATATGCATATTGCTACACAATTCACAATAGCAAAAATATGGAACCAATCCTACTGCTCATAGAAAGTGGACTGGATAAAGAAAATGTGGTACACATACATGATGGAGTATTATGCAATCATGAAGAAGAAGAAAGTCATGGACTGTGCAGCATATTGGACGGCTTTGGAGACCATCATACTAAGTTATCTATCACAGAAACAAAGCATTAAAAACTACACGCTCTCACTCATAAGTGGGGCCCTAAATAATAGTCACATTAGCACAAGGGAGGTATTGGCAGACACTGGGCACTACTAGGGGAAGGGGAGAAGGAGAAAGATGAGGTGCAAATGACAACACAGAGGGTACCTGGTCTACTACCAGTGAGAGGGAAGGTAGTTGGAAGCCCAAACTTCACCTGCATGCAGACTACCTAGGTAGTTAATCCTTACTTGTATCCACACCTCTATAATAAAATTAAAGTTTTAAAACAGAAGACACAAAATTGGCTAAGGAACATGTGAAAATATGATCAACATCACTAACTATCAAGGAAATGCAAATTTAAACTACAGTGAGATACTACCGTACCCCTGCTAGAATGACTATTATTGAATGTCAAACACAACTGATGTTGGCATGGATGCTCAGAAAATGGAACACTCATATACCGTTGGTTGTGCCGTAAACTCATTCCACTTCTATAGAAAACAGTATGGAAATTTCTCAAATAACTAAAAATAGACCTACCATTAGACCCAGGAACCTCACTACTAAGGATTCACACAAAGGAAAAGAAATTGCTATATTTAAAAAATACCTATACTTGCATGTTCATTGCAGCACTGTTCACAATAGCAGAGTCATGGAACCAGCCCAAGTGTCCATCAACAATTGACTGAATAAGAAAAATGCAGTATATGTACATCATGAAATATTATGTAGTTGTAACAAAGAACAAATGCATGTTCTTTGCATCAACACAGATGGAGCTAGGGAACATCATTCTAAGTGAAATATCTCAGAAACAGAGCTCCAAACTCTGTATGGTTGTACTTATATGACAGCTAAATGGTCATAAAGATGAAAATGATAAACACAGGACACTAAACGGTGGGAAGTGGGGAAGGTGGTTAGAGTTCAGAAGTTGCCTATCAGGTACAGTGTTCATTTTCTGGGGAATTGATCACCTGAATTCCAATCCCCATCAGTATTTCAGTAGGGCCATGTAACAAATATGTACCCTCTAGATCTAACATTTTTAAAAAATGTGTTTTTTAAAGGTATGTCTTTCAAAATTTTTTCTTGAGTCAGGGTTTCACTCTGTTGCCCAGTCTGGAGTGCAGTGGCACAATCACAGCTCCTTGCAGACTTGACCAGGATGCCAGGCTCAGGCGATCTTTCCAGCTCAGCCTCTGGAGTAGCTAGGATTACAGAAGCTACCACCACACCCAGGTAAATATTTTATTTTATTTTTTATTTTGTTAGAGAGGAGATCTCGCTATGTCACCTAAGCTGGTCTCAAATTCCTGGGTTCAAGCAATCCTGCCACCTTGTGATTTCAGGTGTGAGCCACTGTACCCATCCCAGCTATTAAATGTTGTTTCTCTGAAGAATCTGAGGACAGCAAATTGAAAACCTTCTTGCAATAATTCCCCAATCAATAAACCATTAAGGAGATCTATGATTCACAGGGAGAGGTCAAAATATCATGAATAAGAAGAATTTGAAAGAAGTTGATTCCAAACCTCATGGATGACTTTGAGGGTTTCAAGAATTAGTGGAGAAAGTATTTACAAATGTGGTGGAAATAGCAAGAGAACTAGAATTAAAAGAGCAGTCTGAAGCTATGTCTGAATTGCTGCAGTCTCATATATATCACAATTCATAATGGCAAAGACGTGGAATCAACTTAAATGCCTATAAAATGATCAGTAGATAAAGAAAGGGTGGTATATATGCCATGAAATACTATTCAGTCATAAAAAAAGAATAACATAATGCCTTTTGTGACTACTTAAATGGAATTGGAGGCCATAAGTGAAGTAATGCAGGAACAGAAAATCAATGTGTGCAGTTATAAATGGGGGCTAACTTATAGGTCTGCAAAAATATATAATGTGGTATAATGACTCTGGGGGAAGGGGGTGGTATGAAAACTTACCCATTGGCTACAATGTGCACTAGTGGGGGTGACAGGTACACTTAAGGTCCAGACTTCTTCACACTATACAATACATCCATGTAATCAAAAACCAGTTGTACCCCTAAAGCTGTTAAAATTTAAAAAAATAAATTATTTTAACTATTTTGAAATTCTGAAGTATTTCAAGTTTACAGAGGAATGTATGTAACATATATGTGCTGGAAATTATATAAATAATCACATGTACCCAAATTTTAAAAATCATAAAATAATCTTCATTGTCTTCTGTATAACTCTTTGAAATTACATCTTCCTTCACCCCACTGAGACGTAGTTACTTACCTGGGATTTGCATTTAACATGCCTTTGGTTTGCTTCATAACTTTGTCACATGTATAATTCTCTGAAGAATACACGGTTTTTAAAAAGTTAAATAAAATTGCCCTACATGTATTCATTAGAAAATTATTTTGTAATCGCAACACTTTTTCTTAATTAATAAGAAAAAGTGTTGCGATTACAAAATCCATTTTAATTTTCTGTGAGGTTTTTTTTTTTTTTTTTACTATTCCAGCTTTTGTTATTGCTGCTTTAGTTAGTGTTGCTTTGATTATCTTATAAATGTCTTTGAGGAACATTTTAAGAAGGTATTTTTTTTGTAGAATTTCTGGATTCTAAATTACAAGACAACTGACATCTGCTAGCAAATTGAATAATTTTCTTAATGAAATTGTATCAATGTAAGATCCACCTGTAATTTATAAGTTGCCATTTGGTAAAGTTGAGCATATTTTCATATGTATCACTGTCGTGTATTTTTTGTGAAATGTCCGATAATATACTTTGCTCATTTATTTGTTAAATTGGTTTCCTTTTTATATTTTTGAGCACTTACTGGAAGATTAAATGTATTTTAAATATCTTCTTAAGTTTTTGATTTGCCTTTTGAAAGTATGGTATATTTTTAAATCATAAGTCAAATTTCTCAGTTTTAATGAGTTCAGTTTTGTAATTTTCTAAATAATGATTTGTACTCTTCATGTCTAAAAGTAATTATAACCTGAAATAGCATACCCAGGATACACAGGGCCAAACAAGAGCCACTTCATAAAAATAAAGCCTGAGATCATTTACTAGTGACAGAACTTTATTAATGGAGTTTTAAATATGTACTTCAGAAATAGAAAAATATAGAGAAAAAAGCAATGAACTAAAAAATATATTTCACATGGGTAAAGCAAATAATTAGTGATGTTTTAAAATTTGGATAACAATTTCTAGACAATATATTTTTTTGAAAACATGATAGATCTGGGTGCATTGATCTTCAGATGTTATATAAATTGACAGGTAGGTAATCTTAGCTAGAGCACTTCAGTTTTTTTTTTTTTTTTTATTGTTCAGTTATTTTTATTGTTCAGAGGAAAGTAAAGATTATAATGTACCTAATACTTTTCTAGTTTAAATATGAAAGCTAATAAGTGTATTGTTGACACTGTAGTGTAGAAACATTTCCAATCCATAGAAGAAAAAAATAATTGGAAAAAAAATCCCTGCCAAAAAAAGAAAACATAGAAATAGATAAACATGTACCATAATTAGGTAAAATAGTTCATGCAAAAGTAGATAGCATGAGTAAATCTAAATACCTTTCCATATAAAAAGGTCTTCATTTGAATTTCATAATTGAAAATTCAATCTTTCAGCTACTTTTCATTGATCATTAAGTTCTAAAAAAGAAGTCACTGGTTTCAATTCAGAGGCAAGACATTGGATAATTCTAAACATAATAATAATAAACCACCAGCATCACAGTGTTCAGTGACTACTTCACATCCTCAGCAGAGCTATCAAAGACTGAATGAGCATTAAAACTGAATAACACAGTAACTCTGAGAATTGGTCCCTCAGGTTTAGGGTTGACTGAGCTTTAAATTGCCTGCATTCTATTGACTATTCAATTCTCTCAGTCAATTGATACATAAAATACTTTAGTCATCAGAGCTGTTAATCCACTTTCATGACACTTGCTTTTCTTGAAACATTAGATTAGCCCTTTTTGTTTTTTGAATTTAAGATTCAGGTCAAGTCAAATGGGGTTTATGTCATTACAAAATTGTCAAGCATGACTTCTCCGGGGAAATTTAAGGATTTTTTTGGTGAAATAAACAGCTCTTTCTAGAATCAACAGAGAACAATATGATGTGTGTCAGTGTGGCGAAATAGTTATTAGTTTCCTCTGGAAAATAATCATATTAAAATAAAATCTGTGAAAGTTGCTATTTTTAAAATATCAGGAATTATCTTAATTTATTCTGATTGGAAGACATCTTTATAGTCATTCCAATGAGTGTATCTATGTTATATTTATAGATATTCTTTAATTGTCTTAACATAGTGGATTTTTAAGATTTTTTGCTTTTTTAAATTTCCCTTCCCTCTAGTAATATAACATGAAAGAATTCATAAATAAAAATGAAAAATAATCAATATAGTTTTATTTCTTTAGGTTGTTTGTGCTATTTTTTAATGTAATAAAATAACATGTAAACATTGTAAAAACTTAGGGAATAGCAAATCTACAAATAAAAGAATTACACATAATTCCATCATCCAAATTACGTATAGTCCCAGTTCCAGGCTGCCTTTCCTGATCCCTACTCTATGAATAGGGATTTGCATTACCATCCCTCACAATCACAGAAAACAGTTCTTTGCAATAAATCTCTTAATGTTTATCTTCTGTAGTTCTGTTTCTCTTGTAGAATCCTGACTGAGACATCAATTATATTTATTTGAAGTATAATGGTTGCCCTAGAGTTTAAAATGAACATTCTTACCTAATGTAATCACCTTTTAATAACACTATTCCACTTTAGATGCATTATATAAAAAAGTTCACAATTTGTTTCTCCTATGACTTATGACATTGCTGTTATTTACATCCCAAGCCTATGCTACAATTACTCAATGAGTCATTACTGTATAACATTAATATCTTCACAGAGTCTTTGTCTTGTAGATATTTCCATTATAATCCACTGTTACTATATTAGAGCGCTTTTTTTCCTTTTCTTTTTCTTTTTTTTTTCTTTTTTCTTTTTGAGTTGGAGTCTCACTCTGTTGCCAAGGTTGGAGTGCAGTGACATGATCACAGCCACCGCAGCCTCAACCTGCTGGGCTCAGGTGATCCCTCCGCCTCAGCCTTCCAAGTAGCTGGAACTACAGGCATGTGTCACCATGCCTGGCAAATTTTTCTTGATTTATTGTAGAGACACAGTCTCACCATGTTGCCCAGGCTGGTCTGGAACCCCTAGGCTGAGGCAATCCTCTTGCCTCAGTCTCCCAAAGTTCTGGGATTATAGGTGTGAGCTACCGCACCAGCCTATATCAGTTGCTGCAGTGTTAAATAATAGGGAAGAAAATGGTTTCACATTTTTACTGTTAAATCTTAGTCTTAGTCTTTTAGTAGGCTTGCTTCCCTGGGCTGTGAACTTTTCCAGTGTTTATTTTCCATTTTTCTCCCCTCAAGTTAGACATAAAGGCTGGAGTGAGAAAAATGACTGGACTAAGTCTCTGACAAAGTCCATCTTACTGGAATATAAGCCTTTGTTAGGAAGAAAGTTCTGAAAGTGATAAAAGTCAGGGGATCCCAAAGTTGGGATTCCACCAGTCCCCAAGGAAGATGATCAGGCAAACCTGAAAATTGGGTTTCATTCTGAGGCCATGTGGGTTCTTGGCTCCATTCAGGAAGGAATTCAAGTGCCAGCCATTAAGTAAGAAAGAAAAGTATGTGTGTTAGAGAAAGGAATCCATAGGCAGAGCAGTCCACAGGTATCTCTAGGGTTTCAGTTGGAAAATAAGAGGTAAGTTTATGGAAATGACAGAGACCAGGTTTCTACTCCATAGGCAGTGTTATGGTCCAAGTAACGCTTGGTTGCGCACCCTTGAAACCGATAAATCAAGGAGCAGGGAAATGGTAGAAAGAAGTTTATTTTGGAGTTTGAATCCCAGGAGCAGAGCCGGACTCAAGGTCTTTCTAAAAATGGTTCTGCTCACCCTTCGGTCCTCGCAGTTGACTTTTACAGTCCAGATTTGTGGGTACATTAGCTGGTACATTAGCCATGTGACCAGCAAAGACTTGTACAGGACTTAAGTTGTAACTGCATTTAACATTTAGATAGTGACATTTAGACGTTTATCGTGCATTACAAAAGTTACACAAATCACAAGACTCACAATTACATTGATGCAAAAGTTATACAAATCACAAGACTTATGATTACATTGATGTTATGTTGTTCAAACCTGTGATTACTATGAAGGGGAGTAAATAGGGATTACATCTTTGGGTGTAGTCTGCAAGGAAGTCAAGGATCCCCTGAAGTTACTTACTGGGTGTGCCCTTCTCTAGGAACTGACACAATATGTTTGTTTTTTGGGTTTTTTTTTGAGTTGGAGTCTCACTCTGTCGGCCAGACTGGAGTGCAGTAGCCGCTCCCAGCCACCACAGCCTCGACCTGCTGGGCAATCCTTCCGCCTCTGCCTTCCAAGTAGCTGGAATTACAGGCATGCGCTACCACACCCGGCTGATTTTTTGATTTATTGTAGAGATGAGGTCTCGCTGCCCAGGCGGGTCTCGAACCCGCGGGCTCAAGTAATCCACTCACCTCAGCCTCCCAAAGGTGCGGGATTACAGGCTGAGCCACCGAGCCTGGCTGGAACTGACACAATATGAATGGACATTAGTGAGTCTCTGTATCAGCAGAGCAGCCCTGGCTTATCTATAGGAAGAATAACAGCCGTACATCACTGTTTTTTTGTTTTTTAATTTAAATTTTAATTTATTTTTTTGAGTTGGAGTCTCACTCTTTGTCACCCAAGCTGGAGTTCAGTGGCATGCTCAAGGCCACCACAGTCTTAACCTGCTGGGCTTAGGCAATCCTTCCACCTCAGACTTCCAAGTAGCTGGAACTACAGGCACATGCCACTATGCCCAGCTAGTTTGTGTGTGTGTGTGTGTGTGTGATTTATTGTAGAGATGAGATTCCACCAAGTTGCCCAGGCTGGTCTCGAACTCTCAGGCTCAGGCAATCCTCTCGCCTCAACCTCCCAAAGTTCTGGGATTATAGGCTGGGATTTTATTTTTATAACTATCTCTGTTTATGTGCTAGCAAGGGGTGGATCAAGCATGGATTTTTTGGGAATGGGGCAGGGAGTTCCCATAATCGGAGGTTACTACCTTTCAAAAATTTTATAGGATAACTTCTGTAGTGGCTATGGTAACTATGAACTGTCATGGTGCTGGTGGGAGTGACTTTTAGTGGGTTAATGTATTGTAATTAGAGGATAATGAGTAGAAACAGCAAGCAGAGGTTGCTTTTGATGCCGGCTTGATCCTATTTGGTTTCTGCTAGCTTTGGTCAGTCTTTGTACCATATCCTGTCTTGTCAGTGAGGTCTGGGCCTTGTGAACTTCATGTAGGGAAACTAGTTCTGCCAGGTCCCTATCTCAGGTGTATTTTACAATAATGACTAGTTAGCTAAGGTAGCCAGAGTGAACTTTGAAGGAATGACCTTTCTTGATTCTTCGCCATGAGAACCTGATGGGGTTCTTGGTAATATGTCTTGCAAAATTGTGTGGCTTCGCATAGGATTGTAGGGCCCCAAGACTTTCTCATTGTCTCCCTAGTGAAACAGCCTGCAACAATTCATTAAAATTTCCATTTCAGTGTTCCTTTCGACTAAGCCTCAGTTGTCATTCTCTAAATTCTCTTTCTTCATTTTTGGGTATAATGATTCGCCTTGCAACCTCAGTTCTCAGATAGGATCAAGAAAGATTGATTTGTTTTTTAGTCTTTTCTTGTTGAAAAACATGAATGATAACTTTTTCAACTTTTTACACACGGCCTTGAAGCCAAAAGTCTTTTATTAAAATTTAAATGTCTTCAGTATCATTTGTGGTATCCCATTTTATTCCTGATACTATTTAAATCTTCTTTGTTTTAATCCTTATCAAACTTGATAAAGGTCTATAAATTACTTCATTTATGTTATTGAAAAACAACCTGAAAGGGCAGACTAAGAATGGGAAGCCATTTTTCATCTTGGTCTTAAACCCTGATATAATGATGAGAAAGTAGAAGCTATGCTTTTGGAGAAATGCACACTTCAGGCAAAATTAACCTCACCAACTTTGTCTTTTCAGAAACAGATTTCCTGGTGCCAGGTATCAGAGATATCTCATAGTGGCGATCAAACTTGCTTAGAGTAAAGGGAATTTACAAGGCCTAAGACATCATGCATTGAGCAAGGTTTGTAAAAGTCATGAAACTTGTAATTACAAAAGTTATGACCACCCAGAGGGGGAGCAGGTGGAAATTCAATCTTCCAGTAGAATGGGCCCTATCTACAGGAAAGTCAAGGATCCCCCAAAGCTACCCCCTGGGAATGCCTAGGAAATAAGGGGGAGTGTACCCTCTATTAGCTCTAAGAAATGTGGTTCGGGAAGATACAGGAGAATTAGAATCCTTGTCATGCCATTCTCTAGGGGCTATGATAATATGGACAGACATTAGTGGGTCTCTGTGTCACAGGCTGTCCAAGACATCCACAGGTGGTCAATAAAGAAGTCATGGCAATCACGTCTACCTGACTACAACATCTCCAAGGAAAAGGATTTAAGCCAGGGCTCTGGGGGGCTACAACACCACACTCACCTAGAGTATAGGCCCATTCCCTGTCTGTGGGGTTGGGGGGTGAAGCTTTCTTAAATAAATGTGTTCTGCTCTCACCTCTGTGTGTTGCAATTCTTTACATTTACTCGGATCCCTGGGTTGCCAGCGTGCACCTCCAGCATACCAACTCTGGCGGTGCTGGGCCTCCCCAGCCCTCTCCCTCTCCATCCATCTCACCCTCACCCTATCCATACCCTAACACAATCTTTTTCCATTGATTACTCTGTTGCTTTTCTTATGTCAGTTTCATTGATTTCTGTTTTTTATTTCCCACCTTCATCTTGCATTGTGTTTATTTTGCTCTCTTCTTTTTCTACCTTCTTGTTTTTTGTTTTGTTTTGTTTTGTTTGAGTTGGAGTCTTACTCTGTCACCCAGACTGGAGTGCAGTGGCCGTTTCCAGCCACCGCAGCCTCAACCTGCTGGGTTCCGGCGATCCTTCCGCCTCAACCTTCCAAATAGCCGAAATTACAGGCATGCGCTACCACGCCCGCCTGATTTTTTGATTTATTGTAGAGATGAGATCTCGCCGCCCAGGCGGGTCTCGAACCTGCAGGCTCAGGCAATCCACTCACCTCAGCCTCCCAAAGGTGCAGGATTACAGGCTGAGCCACCGGGCCCGGTTTTTTTCTACCTTCTTGAGGTAAGAACTTAGATAATTTATTGGAGAACTTTCTATCTAAACATTAATTACTATGCATTTTTCTCAACATTGCTTTATTTCTGTCTCATTAACTTTGTTGTTATCATTTTTGTTTATTTCTGTGTATCTTTTATATCCTTTAGAATTTACTTATTGATCCATGCATTATTTAAAAGTATGCTGTTGAATTTCCAAGTGTTCAGAAATTTTTCTCTTGTCTTTCTGTTATTGATTTCCAGTTAGATTCAATTGTCAGAGATTTAAGAGAAAATGTATTTTATGATTTGAATTATTTAAAGCTGATAAGTTTTTTCTTAATGACCCAGGATGTGGTCTTAATCAATATTTATTTCAAAGACACTTGAAGAATAATATATGTTCTATTACTTTTGGGTAGAATGTTGTATAAAATGTCAATTTAATTCTGTTGGTTGGTTGTATATTTCATTTCAATTATATCATTACTGATTTTTTGTCTAGCAGTTCTATACATTGTTGAGAGTTGAATTCTGAAATTTTCAACTATAATTGTGGTTTGTTTATACTTCCTTTCAGCTTTTTTTTAAAATTTATTTTGAAACTCTGCTTTTAATGCATTCACCCCTAAAATTGCTGTCTTTTGTTGGTGAATTATTTTATGATTATTATTTCCTAGTAATTCTCTTTACGTTGAAGTCTAATATTTTATATTTATATCTAGAGTAACAATTTACCTAATATTAATTTTCTTGTTTTTTTTTTTTGAATTGGAGTCTCACTCTGTCGCCCAGACTGGAGTGCAGTGGCAGGGAGCGGCCACCGCAACCTTGACCTGCTGGGCTCCGGCAATCCTTCCACCTCAGTCTTGTAAGTAGCTGGAACTACAGGCACGCTACCATGCCTGGTTAATTTTTTTTTAATTTATTGTAGCGATGAGGTCTCGCTAAGTTACCTAGGCGGGTCTTGAACCTGCGGGCTCAGTCGATCCACTCACCTCAGCCTCCCAAGGCGCGGGATTACAGCCTGAGCCACCAAGCTTGGCTTTAATTTTCATAATATACATATTTTTCATCTTTTTGCTTTCCAACTGCATGTCATTGTGTTTGAAATGATTTTTTGTAGATAGAAAAGACTTGATTAATTTTTAATAATCTGCTCTTAATCTGCCTTTTAATTACTGTACTTATTCACATTTAAATAAATTACTTATAATTTAGGGCTTATGTCTGCCATTTTATTATCTTTTTTCCTGCTTCTTCAGCTTGTTGCCCGTTTCATTCCTTTGGCATACTTGAAGACATTTTAGTATAATTTTAATTAATTTATTTATTTTTGGTATGTCACTTGTTATATTTTGTTTAGTGGTTATGTATAGCTATATACAGATTGAACTCATAGTCTACTGGTGTTGATGTTTCACCTATTCAAGTGAAGTGCTAAAATTTTATTTTCATTTTTTTGTTCCTTTATTCTCCCCACTTTAAAAATGTAACTTTCAAGTCATTCCTCAACCTACATTGAGTACACATCAGATAGGATTAGCTTCAAACATGAAATATGATTAAATAATCTCATGGGGGAGGAAAATCAGTTATGCTTACAGTATCTTTCATCTATTTTATTTTTCTTCCGTTTTTGAAGTTTTCAGCCTTATTGTGTTATTATTTTCTTTCTGTTTATTGAATTGTCTATAGACATTTTAAGGAGAGTTCTGCTAGCAACAAATTCTCTTATTCTTCCACTGTTCGATAATAACTTGATTTTGTTTTATTTTTGAAGGATAGTTTCACTGAATATAGGCTTTTGAGTTAACAATTATTTTCTTTTGGCACTGAAAAATATTATGTCATTTCCTCTGATCTCCTTTGTAACAGATGAGAAATCTCCCATAATTAAATTTGGTATTCCTTTAGAAGCAATGAGTCATTTCTTACACCCTTTTTAAGAAATATTTTTTTGTCTTTTGTTTTCAGATGTTTAATCATGATGTGATTTAGTGAGTCTTTCTTTGAGCCTATTCTTTATGAGAACATAATTTGTTTATGAAATTCACTTAGTTTTTAAAATTCATACATTTATGTCTTTCACTAAATTTAGGAAGGGTTCAATTATTGTTTCATTAAATATTTTTGCAGTTCTGCACTCTTTCTTCTTCCATTAAGGGATAAGGACCATAAGAATGTTAGTTCTTTTGTTACTTTTTCATAGATTCCTGCAGATATGCTCATGAATTGTCTCTTCTTCCATTAAGGGATAAGGACCATAAGAATGTTAGTTCTTTTGTTACTTTTTCATAGAGTCCTGCAGATATGCTCATGAATTGTCTCTTAAATACATTTTCTGTCTTTTTTTTCCAGGTAGGGTAAGTGATATTCATCTGTTATCAAGTTAGTGATTCTACCTTTGTCTTTTTTACTCAACTTTGAGCCCACCTAGCAAGATAAAAATATCGGTTATTGTTATTGTTTCATTTTATATTTTTATGTAGTTCTTAAACTTTTAAGTCAAACTATTAATGCTGAGATAATTATAGATTCATATGCACTTGTAAGAAATAGTATGGATAAATCTTGTGTACTCTATACAGATTTCCAAAGTGTTTATATCTTGCAAAACTATATTTACACTATAAAAACTGCAGTATTGACAGTGATGAGTCAAGATATAAATATTTCCATTGTCAAAAATATCCTTTAGCTGTTTTTCTATATATGTGTCCACTTCTCTCAAATGCTTACCCCTACTTAGACTTTTTCAACCTCTCAACTCCTGTCATTTCTAGAACTTTGTAACTTCCATTTGTCATTTTGTCACTGAGTATATGACCATTTGAAATTGGCTATTACATTCAGCATAAACTAGAAAATTTTTGTCTTTGTTGATTCTAGGTCATTGTTTAGATCTAGTCTTGTTTCCTTTTTATTGCTGAGAAGAATTTCCTATTATATAGGTACCAGGGTTTGTTTAAGAATTCAACCATTGAAAGACACCTGGGTTGTTTACAGGTTTTGACAATTGAAAAGAAAGCTACCATAAACATTTGTTTACAGGATTTTTTTGTGTGTGTGTGCATAAGTGTTCATTTCTCTGGGATGAGTGCCCAGAAAGTAAATATGGTAGAAACATGTTTGGCTTTTTATGAAGCTTCCAAAATGTTTTTCAGATTATCAGTGCAATTTTATATTCTTATTAGCAATGTGTAAATAAGCCTACTTATCTCCACCAGCATTTTTTATTATCATATTTTCCTTGACTATTCTGACAGACATGTAGGGATATCTTATTATAATTTCAATTTCATTGTCTTAAATGTTAATGGTATTGTATATCTTCTTGATGTGTAATATAAATGTATATATCCCTTCTTTGCTGTAATGTCGTTTTTGCCATCTTCTTTGTTTTATTTTTCTCATATTATTTTCTTGTTTCCTTAGCTATTCAATTTTGAGAGTTCTTTGTATATTTCAGATACTTTTCCTTTCTTGGATGTGTGGTTTTCAAATATTTTCTCCCAGCTCAAAGTTTGTCCTTTTATGTTCTTTGTAGAATTTTTTTCAAAGCAAAATTTTTAATTTTGATCAAGTAGATCATTTTTAAAATTTATAGATTGGGTTTTTGGCATCAAGTCTAAAAAAAAAAAAATCTTTGCAAGCACAGGATCCCAGAGATTTAACTCCATTAGAAGAAAATTGTATTTTTGCATTTTATATTTAATATGTGTACATGTTGAATTTGTTTTCATGTAAAAAATGAGGCAGGTTATTTTTTATAACCTATGGATGTTGAATTGCTAAAGCACTTTTTGTGGAAATTTCTTTTTTAATTTTCTAAAAATTTACTATTTTTAAATTAGCAGATAATAATGTATGATTTTATTATGCAGATATGATGAAGTTCATATACATTTTGAAATAGTTAAATCTAATAATTATTATTTTATTGTGACAAAAAGCACATAACTTCTGCTGTCTTTACATTTCTCAACTATAGTCAACTATAGTTGCCTTGCTGTACAATAGATTTCTTGAAATGTATTTCTCCTATCTAACTGTAACTATGTGTATCATTTAAAAAGATTCTCTCCATCCCTTCTACCCTCTAACTACCTTAAACTCTAGTAACCACCATTCTACTCTCTGATTTTACGCTGGCCTATTTCGCTTAATATACTGTCTTCCAGGCTCATCTATGTTGCTGCAAATGACAAGATTTTATTTATTTTTATAGCTGTATAGTGTTCCATTATGTATCGATACTACATTTTATTTATGTATTCATCTCTTGAGAAGCACTAAGATTAATTCCATTTCTTGACTATTATGAATAGTGCTGCAATAAACATGGGAGTACAAATATCTCTTTGACATACTGATTTTAATTTATTTGAATATATTCCCAATAGTAGAATTGCTTGATCATGTGATAGTTTTATTTTTAATTTTTGGGGAACCTACATAGTATTTTCCATAATGACTGAGCTAATTTACATTCTCACCAAAAGTTTCTAGGAGTTTCCTTTTTTCTACATTCTTGTCTTGTTATCGTTTGTCTTTTTGATAATGAGCATTCTAACTGGGGTAGGTAATATCTCATTGTGGTTTTGAGTTGCATTTCTCTGAGGATTAGTGATGTGGATTTTTTTTTTTTTTAATATACCTGTTGGCCTTTTGTATGTCTTCTTTGAGTGCTTTCTATTCAGGTATTTTCACCATTTTTCAATTAGGGCTATTTGATGTTTTCTTTTGAGGTGTTTTGAATTTCTAATACATTGTGAATATTAGTCCCTTGCCAGATATATAGTTTGTAAATATCTTCTCATATTCTGTAATTTGTATTTTCCCTCTATTTACTGTTTCCTTGCCGTGCAAAAGTGTTTTAGTTTGATGTAATCTCGTTTTTTTTCTATTTTTGCTTTTGTTTCACATGATTTTGAGATCTTGCTATAAAAATATTTTGCCCAGATCAGTGTCAAGGAAAGTTTCCTCTATGCTTTCTCCTAGTAGTTTCATAGTCTCAGGTCTTACTTTTAAGTCATTAATTCATTTAGAGTTGATTTTTGTATATGGTGAGAGAGTGGAGTTTATTTCATTCTTCTGTATGTGGATATCCTGTTTACCCAATACCATTTATTGAAGAGATTGTTCTTTCTCCATTGTATCTTCTTGGCAACTTGATTTAAAATCAATTGGCTATAATATGTGGATTTATTGCTAGGCATCTGTTGTGTTCCATTTATCTATGTGTCTGATTATATGCCAGAATCATGCTGTTTCAGCTTTTTAGTATACTTTGAAGCCAGGTGGTGTGATGCCTTCAGCTTTGTTCTTTTTGCTCAAGATTGCTTTGACGACTTGAGTTTTTCTGGGGTTCCATACAAATTTGAGGTCTATTTCTGTAATGAATGTCATTGGTAGTTTAATAACAATTACATTCAATCTGTAGATCGCTCTGAGTAGCATGAGAATTTTAATAATATTAAATTTTTGTAATCCATAAACACAGAAATCTATTTATTTGCATCCTCTTTTATTTTCTGCATCAATGTCTTATAGTTTTTATTATAGAGATTTTTCACCTTCTTGGCTAAATTTATTTTTAGAGATATTTTTGTAGCTATCATAAATGAGATTCTTTCTTGATTTCTTTTTCTGATAGTTTGTTATTAGCGAATAGAAATGCTTCTGAGTTCTGCATGTTGATTTTGTAACTCAACAAATTACTGAATTCATTTATCATTTCTAACAGCTTTTTAGTTGTGTATAAGGTTTTTTGTATAAGATTATGTTTCAGCAAATGGACAATTTAAATTTTTATTTTCCAATTTGGATGCCTTTTTTATTTCTGTATCTTGCCTAATTACTCCAGCTAGGACTTTCAGTACTATACTAAATGAAAGTGGTGAAAGTGGATACCATTGTCTTTTTTCAGATCTTAGAAGAAAAGTTTTAAAATTTTCCTCATTCAGTATGATACTGGCTGTGGGTTTGTCATATATGGTCTTAATTGTGTTACAATACATTCCATATATACTGAATTTGCTGAAAATTTTTATTAGAAAGCAATGTAAAATTTTGTCAAGTGCTTTTTCTGCATCTGTTGAAATGATCTTATAGTTTCTGTCCTTTGTTCTGCTAATGTGATACATCATGTGTATTGATTTGTATATCTTTAACAATTCTTGCATCTTAGGAAGAATGCCAGTTAATTATTCTCAATTATCTTTTCAATATGCAGTTATATTTGGTCTGCTAGTATTTTTGTTTGTTTGTTTTTGAGAAACTTTGCATCTATGTTTACTAGGGATATTGGCCTGCAGTTTTCTTTTTTGTTGTATCCTTGTCTGGTTTTGGAATTGGGGCAACACTGGTCTCACAAAATGAGTTAGGAAGAATGCCCTTCTTTTCAATTTTTTTTTAATAGTTTTAAAAGAAATGGTATTAGTTCTTGTTTAAATGTTTGGTAGAATTCAGCAGTGAAGCCATAAGGTCCTAGGCTTTTCTTTGATGGAAGAATTTTTATTACTGATTCAATCTTGGTAGGTTGTAAGCATCCAAGATTTTATATATATATATATATATATATATATTTTAGCTTTCCAATTGGTTGATGTATAGAAGGTCATACTAGTCTCTTATGACCTATAGTATGACTGTGGTATCAGTTGTAATATCTTTTATTTCTGATTTTATTTCTTTGGGTCTTATTTCTGATTTTATTTATTTACTTGGGTCTTATTTTTTTGTTTGTTTCTTAGTCTAGCTAAAGGTTTGTTAATGTTGTTTATCTTTTTCAAAAAGCAAAAACCACTTAATCTTTGATGGTGTAGCCAAAAATAGTACTACATTTTTATTTTATGTGTTTGGTTGTTATTTTCTAAATATTTTCTGTTTTTTAAAATTTTTATATAGAGGATAGGCTTTTGTTGGAGGTTTCATTGTTTACATATTGGCATTTCAGTGTGCTAAATACCCTGGGACCTAGTTTGTGATATGTGATGCAATTAGAAAACCCAGAACTCACCACTGTGTTGATTTTCAGGTCACACAAACATTAGCTGGTCTATTTCTCTTCAATGTTCAGTGTTCATATGTTGGTTTTATATATAATGCTCACAGTTTTTTTAACTTGGAGTAAAAATAAAATAAGTACTAATATTCTCTTTTTTAGAAGTGGAAGTCTCTTGTTTATTTTCAAATAATGTCTTCTTCTTTGAACAATTTTTATTTTGTATTTGTTTCAAGAAAATGTGAAATTAATTGCTGAAGCATCTTCATAATGCCTAATTGAAAATCCTTATCAACTCATACCCATATCATGTTCTTCTTAGTATTGATATGAGTTTATTCTCCTTCTCATTCAGAATTGAGGTTTTTCTATTTCTTCATATAACAAGTGATTTTCACTTATACCTTGGACATTGTGGTTATGATGTTAGGAATCTTGATCTTATTTAAGTCATTTCTTTTAGCAGGCAGTCACCCCGCTTAAGTTCAGCATGTAGGTTATAATCAGTTTTGCCACTGTTTTAATGATTATTTAGCTTTCTTCCCCTGGTAGTGCTATTCTGCTCTGCTACATTTGTTTGGTGCTCCAGGGATTCTTGCCCAATCCCTGCTGGAGCCATCTGCAGAGATACTAAGAACTTTCATGAGCTTCTTGTGGATGTTGCTGGAGTTTTCAGCTCTGCTGTCGGGTTAGTTTTCAGCTCTGCTGTGTCAAGACCAGGAAGATTAAGGAATGTGGACACCAAAAGGAAAAGTGAAAGAAGGAGTTATTAAGCAACAAAACTCTCCAGAAAAAGAGAAGGGGCCCGAAATGTGTTTGTAGTGCTAGAAGTCTGTGGTTTTATCTTATTTTTCTGAGGGCGTTTCTCTTATTTATGTAAGGGAGCTACAACCCCCACTCAACCCTTCCCACTCTTCCCCGTTGATCAACCCAGGAAACTACACACCAGGTCTGTTTTAACATTGCAAAGCAGGAAGGCCCTGCTCTAACTCCCCCTCAAGTCTGTCTCAACGTTGAAACAGGAAGGCTCTAATCCAGGGGTCCTCAAACTTTTAAAACAGGGGGCCAGTTCACTGTCCCTTAGACCATTGGAGGGGCGGACTAGAGTTTAAAAAAAAACTGTGAACAAATTCCTATGCACACTGCACATATTTTGAAGTGAAAAAACAAAACGGGAACAAATACAATATTAAAATGAAGAACAAGTAAAGTTAAATCAACAAACTTACCAGTATTTCAATGGGAACTATGGGCCTGCTTTTGGCTAATGAGATGGTCAGTGTCCAGTTCCATATTTGTCCCTGCTAGTCATAAGACTGAGAGGAGGAGTGGAAAGACAGAGAGAAGGAGAGGAGTCGGAGAGTGTGACACATTCCACACTTGCGCACTGCTGGCCCGGATGAGTCGGCTGCTAGGTAGGGCAGGCAGCGGCGGGCCAGATAAATGTCCTCGGCGGGCCGCATGTGGCCCGCGGGCCATAGTTTGAGGACCCCTGCTCTAATCTCTTCACCTTTGTGAAAAGGTGGGAAAAGGAAGGCCCTTCCGACTTCCCAAGGAGCCCTTACCCCCAGGCTCACAGAGATGGAAACCTAAGACCCAACCGACTTCTCATGGAGCCCTTTCCTCCACCCTGAGGTCAAGAAAATTTTCCACTCCAGACCTCCTTACCCTACTCATATATAAAAGACCCTTCCAGCTTCAAGTTGGGGTTGTTGCTACTTTGGTGTCAGCCTAGGCACTTTAATAAACTCCTTTGCCTGAACACAGAGTGTGTGATCTTTTCGGCAAACTTTACATGTGGTGCCAAAACCCTGGAGGGGTACCCACCAGGACTTGCTAGATCGCCCCTGGTTCCTTCTCTTTCCCCTTTCCTTCGCCCTCCCTGGGCTTGATTCTGACCATCCCTCCTTAATCTGCCTAAGGACACACCTCGGTATCTCTCCTGCTATTGCTGACTTTGCATACCACACAGGACCTGATCTATCAGGTAAAAGATCCGTGAGTAAAAAGACTTCCACTCAGGTTTCCTGCCAACTTCTCTGTTCCATAGACTCTGAAAATTCTAGCGCTAGGTCGGAAAACTCTCTGGGTCCCAGGGGTCTAGGTCCTTTCAGGCATGGTCACTCAACACAAAAGTGAGCCTTTTGTACCACTGAGACTGACCTTGGAAATGGGGATGCCTTTTTCCATCGTTTCTCTCCCTCCCTTCCTGGTCTGCCTTACTCACCTTTCATTTCCATATTTCGATGATGGAATCTTCAGACTCTATCATAGTGTCTACTTTGCAATATCCCTCCCCTGAGTTTCCAAGACACAGTGTGACCCAAACAGTTAATTTTCTACTGTAACACAATTTAGCCACAAAATAAACTAGACAGTGGGTCATAATAGCCAGAAAGTGGGACTTTTGATTTTAACATTTTGTGAGACTTAAATAACTTCTGTCGACGCAGTGGCAAATGGTCAGAGGTCCCCAAAACTGCACCTCCTCTTTATACTCCTCTCTCTGACCTACAACCTCCCAACAATCTTGTTCCGTCACCACCTTCTTCCAGTGAGACTCCTAAACCACAACTCTCTCTTCCCTCCACCTATTCTGGTACCAGCCGCAAACCCCGGCACCTCTCTGCCCATTCAGAGAGGTAGCTGGTGCTGAACGGATAGTATGTGTCCATTTCCCCTTCTCTCTCACTGACCTCTTCCAAATTTACAAAAGACTAGGATCCCTTTCCTCTGACCCTGACACTTATCTCAAGGAATTTACATATTTAACCCAAGCTTATGATTTAACCTAGCATGACCTTTACGTAGTCCTCTCATCCACTCTCCTACCTGGTGAGAAGGAATGCGTCTGACTGGCAGCACGTGCTCACGCCAATGTATTTCACTGGTCAGATGACCAAAAGTCAGTAGGGGCAACTGCATTTCCTGGAGAAGAGCCCAAATGGGATTATCAAACAGGTAGACCTGATCAAGCCTCATACAACCGCACAATAATCTGCCTTGTTGCAGACCTCCAAAAGCCTGCCCATAACACTAATTATAATAAAATCAGAGAAATCACCCAAAATTCAGATGAAAGACTAGCTCAATTTCTGGCCTGCTTAACAGAGGATTTCCAAAAATATGCAAAAATTGACCCGGTCTCAACTGAAGGAATAGCTGTCCTTAACACTCACTTTATCTCTAAGTCAGCCCCGACATCAGAAAAAAACTCAGGAAGGTTGATGAAGGTCCTCAAATCCCTCAACGAGAACTCCTTCGTGTGACTTTTAAAGTCTATAATAACAGGGAAGAGCAGGCAAAGTTAGAAAAACACAGAGGGATCAGTCCAAATATCAACTACTGGCAGCAGCCCTTAAGAGCTCTGAGCCTAATGTTCCACTTAAAGGAGCTCCCTCAAGCTGGGCTCGGTTCAGCCTGTAATCCCACGCCTTTGGGAGGCTGAGGTGAGTGGATTGCCTGAGCCCGC
>NW_007017171.1:368597-430201 GCF_000164805.1 Carlito syrichta
CAAAAAAAAAAAAAAAAGGAGCTACCTCAAAAGCACCACCAGGGTCAGGCTTCATATGTGGCAAGGAGGGCCACTGGACAAGAGTATGTCCAAACCCCCAGTCTCTGTCAAAACCCTGCCCGCTATGCGGACAACCAGGACACTGGAAAGCCGACTGCTCTTTCTCCCCTCAAAGGGGGATTGCATCCCCTCCTGTTACTGTCCTTAACCTATCCAACTTCCTAGGTCTCACTGCTGAAGATTGAAGGTTCCCAGGGTCCACAGCCCCATCTTCCATCTCAATCTTGGAATGCAGGGTAATTATCCAAGTGGCAGGTAAAGCCCATCTCCTTTTTAATCAATATGAAGACCACTTACTCTGCCCGACCCAAGTTTTTGAGAACTCCTCATCCCTCCAACATTTCCATTGTTGGGTTTGACAACTTTATTTCATCTTCCCTAATTACTAAACCTCTATCATGCATTATCCAAAATACTTCATTCACACACTCCTTTTTTATTACTGCCTAAGTGTTCCACCCCCATCCTTGGTTAAGACTTTTTATCCAAATTCCAGGCTACGCTTTCCTTTCACCTCCCTACCTCACTATCTGCCTTTCTCCTTCTCTTCAGTCAGCTAGATATGTCCCACCTTGAAAAAAATCCCCATCTTATCCTCTCCCTGCTTCCATTGTTAACCCAAAAGTCTGAGACGCTACTACCTCTTCTGTTGCAACCCACCACACTTCAGTCCCAATACACCTTAAAGATCCATCCAAATTCCCAAATCAACCTCAATATCCCAATTCCTTAACACATCAACAAGGCCTTAAGCCAATCATCACAAAACTCTTAAAACAGGGCCTTCTTAAACGAACCCATTCTCCCTATAATACACCTATCCTCCCTGTATGCAAACAAAATGGTCTTATAGACTAGTCCAAGATCTCTGAGTTATCAACAGTGCAGTGCTGCCAACCCATTCGGTGCTTTCAAAAACCTATACCCTCCTTTCCAGAATCCCGTCCAATATTTCTTATTATACTGTCCAGGATCTCAAAGATGCTTTCTTCACAATTCCTTTATACCCAGACACACAAAACCTGTTTGCCTTTACACGGACCAATCCTGACACTCGTCAATCTCAACAGCTCACTTGGACGGCCTTGCCTCAAGGATTTCGTGACAGTCCTCATTTCTTTAGTCAGACACTATCCTCTGACCTAGCCTCTCTTAATATTGCTTCTAGCACTTCTCCAATATGTAGATGACTCCTTCTATGCAGCCCTTTCTTAGAACAGTGCACCCAACATACAGCTCAGCCCCATCCAAGGTTCAACTCCATACACTAAAGTTACATGTTTAGGAGTCTCCCTGACTCCTACTGAAAGGAAAATCACAGTGGATTGAAAAGCCCTTGTATCCAACTTACCCACACCTACCACTAAAACTTAAATTTTGTCCTTCCTTAGTCTCACCAGTTTACTAAATTTATGGATCCCCCAGCTTTAGTCTCCTAGCTAAACCTCTTTAAAATGCTGCAAAAGGCAACCTTCTGGAACCATTAAGCCCCTTTGTCCTTCTGGTTCCCCTTTCAATGCACTCAAGGAGGCTTTGTTTTCTGCCCAGGCTTCAGCACTTCCTGATCTATCCTGCCATTTCCTTCTGTATACCACAGAAAGGAGAAGGAAAGTCTGAAGGATCTAGATCAGTAAAAAGTCCTCCATTTATACCAGTTGCCTATATTTCTAAACAACTCGATGACAAAGCTCAAGGATGGCCAACTTGCCTGTGAGCCTCGGTAGCTGCAGCCAACCTAACTCAGGAAAGTTAAAAACATACCTATGGCCAGGAAACTATTATCCTCTGCCCACATGACTTAAAGGTCTTGCTTTCCTTTAAAGCCATAGGATTTCTCTCCCCATCAAGAATACAATTACTATATATAACGTTTGTTGAATCCCCTAACTTTATTATAGAAAAATGCCCAAATCTGAACCCAGCTACACTCTTACCAGGTATTACCAAACCCCTTACTCCCTCATGCATAGAGACCCTTAAAGAGTTACAACCACACTTTCCTCAAATTTCATCTGAGCCCCTCAAAGATGCAGAGACTACATGGAATATCGATGGCAACTCCACCCTTACTTTCAATAAGGAGCGTACTGCCAGATACGCTATTGAATCAGATACCAACATTATTGAATCTAAACCTCTTCCTCATGGAAAAACTTCCCCAAAAGCTCATTGCCCTTACCAGAGTCCTCACTCTAGCTAATGAAAAAAGGTTAACATCTGTAGTGACTCCAAATATGCTTTTCACATCCTACCTACCTTCCGTACTCCTATGCCAATATTTGGAGAGAATGAGGATTTCCGTCCTCAAAGGGCTCCCCCACAACCAATGCCCCTCTCATTCTCAAACTACTTGAAGCAACTAATCTACCCAAAAAAGGCCAGTGTAATCCATTGCAGAGGACATCACTAATTGGATGATCCTTTTTCCCTAGGAAGCAACAGGGCAGACACAGAAGCCAAATGAGTGTCTCTTCTTAGCAGCACAGCTTTTCAATTAATAGCCATTCCCAAAGCTGTTAACGCTGTCTATGCTTCTGAAAAAAGAACAGACCTTTTAAATAAAGGAGCATATGAACAGAATAATTGGCTCTTAAACTAAGGGCACTACTTCCTTCCTGAAGCCCAGGGACATACCCTTCTTTCACAAACACATGAAGCCCTTCATATTGGATACAGACTCCTCAAACACCTTTTAGAATCTCTTTTAACTTGCAAAAAGGTAGGTTCCCTCCTTCAGGAAATCACACGAGCTTGCATAATCTGTGCAACAGTCACCCCTCAGGGCACCGTCTAACCACCTTCCTTTCCCACTGATCAGGCTAGAGGTCATATTCCCAGACAGGAATGGAAAATCGACTTTACACACATGCCATCACACAAAAGGCACAGATACTTACTAACCTTAATAGACATCTTCTCAGAATGGGTAGAAGCTTTCCCTTCAACCAGGCCTTTGAGGTAACTGAGGTCCTCCTTCAAGAGATAATTTCCTGCTTTAGACTTCCCAAATTCTTCAATCAGACAATGGGCTAGCCTTCATCTCTAACATTACCCAACAGGTCACAAAGGCCTTAAATATAACCCGGAAACATCACATTCCTTACAGGCCCCAGTCTACTGGAAAAATAGAAAAGGCTAATAGAATTATTAAAAAACACCTAACCAAACATTCCCTAGAACTTCAACAGCCATGGACAGAACTTCTTCCTATAGCCCTGACCCGCATTTGTGCCAGTTCACAAGCACCTTCCTTCCCAGCCCTTTTAAACTCATGTACAGCAGACCCTTTCTCCTAGAAAATTTTCCCAAACAACCATCCCTCCTAGGAGACTAAATCCCCACTCTTAACCTAGTAAGACATCTCTTACAGGAACACCATCCAACTGGGAAAATGAAAACTCCAGATACCCTATTGATCACCCTTTCACTACTGAAACAAAATTTTGCCTCAAAACTCCAGGAATATTCTTTCTCTGTGGGACTAGTTCTTATCTCTGCCTCCCCACTAATTGGATAGGGACATGCACCCTAACTTACCTTGCACCTGAAATTAACATTGCCACCAACAATCAGGCATTCCCCATACCCCTAACTCACATAAGACCCAAACGGGCTGTACAGCGTATTCTCCTCGTAGGTTTAGGAATAACTGCAGGAGTAGATACCGGAGTAACAGGCTTATCTACCTCTCTCTCTTTCTGCCAACAATTATCTGAAGACTTCTCTAACAGCTTAGATGAAATATCTGAAAGCATTGCTACCTTGTAAAACCAATTAGACTCACTAGCAGGAGTCATCCTCCAAAATCACAGAGCATTAGATCTCTTGACAGCTGAAAAAGGGGGTATATGTCTATTCCTAGAAGACGAATGCTGCTTTTATGTAAACCAGTCTGGTCTAGTTAGAGATGAAGCAAAAAAGTTAACAGATCTAGCCTCTAAGTCTGGCAGCTGGTTCAAAATTTGGAATTGGATGCCCTGGCTACTCTCCTTCCTGGGTCTTTTGGCAAGCGTTTTCCTCGTTTTGGCCTTTGGGCTCTGTCTCTTACGCCTCTTGTCCAGTTTCCTAAAGAGCCAGTTCTGTGCTTTTACGAATCAAACTGTCCAGGAACTTCTACTGATGCAGTCTGAATATAGACTGACAAGACCCCCTCCCAATTCCAGCCTTTTACGCCCAGGGTCAGCACTCCTTCTCAGTAAGAAGAAGCTACGGAAAACAGATCTTCCGCCTCAGCTGACTCACAAAGGTGGGAAAGGAAGGCCCCTTGACTTCCCAAGGATCCCCTAGCCCCAGACTCACAGAGATGGAAAAGGAAGACCCAACTGACTTTTCATGGAGCCCTCCCCCCCCCACCCCGAGCTCAGCTGCTGGCAAGAAGTGGCTTTACAATTTACATCTTATCTGACCCTTATTTTCTGAGATGCAGTTTTACACATGCGAGTCCTTGTCCAATGGAATATTGCCCATAAGTACCACAGAAAAGCCCACTCAGGGGAGTGAAACCACAGTGCTACTGTTATGTTAAGGATATTATAATATGCTAAGGTCAAGTTAGGTCGGTTAAGTTATTGTGTCTGCGTTTAGGTAGCAAAATGTCCCCTTAAGTAGTACATCCTGGTTTGAGAGAATGCTCTCAACCACAGTAACTACATTTTCAGCTAACAGTTACCTAACAGATGGTGCAGGGGTGTTCCCACAGGTGTTATTTCTTCTCAAGACTCTCCATCTCTATCTGCCTTACCTGCTTCTGACTACTTTCTCTCTCATTGACACTGGGTAAGCTTTGAAGGGAGGTATCAGAAGCCACTGGGGCCATACCTCCTCACAGAAAGAGGAGGAATTGAGGGCTCACTCCTGTTGCAGATGTCAACAGACTGGGCTGTCTGCTGGTAACCTAACTGGAGGGTAGGAGGGTGAAATGAACCACTAACACTTGGCTCCTACAGCTGCTTGTAGATTCATCCACCCACCAGGATTGAGTTATGGAGCTGAGCTTGGGATGGTCCAGGCTTCACGGTGATTCTTGCTGCTTGCAGGTCAGATTGCCCTAAGTGCTGAGAGGGACAATGAAGGATTCAGCATTTATTGTTACTTCTGCTACCAGTGGATCAGACTATCAACCATGGCCTGCTTTTGACTGAGTCAGAATTAAGACTTCCTAAGAGGTCTCTATTAGACTTCTGCTTTCCAGGAGCTTTTAGCCAGAAAGAATATTCTTTTTTTTTTTTTGAGTTGGTCTCACTCTGTCGCCCAGACTGGAGTGCAGCGGCCGCTCCCGGCCACCATAGCCTCGACCTGCCGGGCTCTGGGGATCCTTCCACCTCGGTCTTCCGAGTAGCCGGAATTACAGGCACGCGCTACCACCCCCGGCTAATTTTTTGATTTATTGTAGAGATGAGGTCTCACCAAGTTGTCCAGGCGGGTCTCGAACCCGCGGGCTCAGGCAATCTACTCACCTCAGTCTCCCAAAGGTGAGGGATTATAGGCTGAGCCACTGAGCCCGACCAGAAAGAATATTCTTATTTTGTCTGTTTTCTTGTTATTATTCTTCTGTTTATGCTTATTGGTTTATGCTTATTGGTTTGGTGCTGCACTTACCAGTCCAAAAGTAAGAAGTAAAACACAGCCGGTCTTGGTGGCTCAGACTGTAATCCCAGCACTTTGGAAGGCTGAGGCAAGTGGATTGCCTAAGCCCATGGGCTCAAGACTAGCCCAGGCAACTTGGTGAGACTTGGTCTCTGCAACAAATAAAAAATGAGCCGGGTGTAGTAGCGCACACCTGTAGTTTCAACTACTTAGAAGGTTAAGGCTGAAGGATCGCCAGAGCCCAACAGGTCGACACTGGGGTGGCAGTGACTGTGCCACTGCACTTCAGTTTGGGTGACAGAGTGAGACTCCAACTCAAATAAATAAATAAATAAATAAACAAATACATAAAATGCAGGGAATTCACCTTATTATAGTTTCTCAAGTCCTGTGGTCCAAGCTTTTCTTCAGTTGACTTTAAGATTTTTTTTTTTAACCAATTAAGAAATTTCCTTAGTATTCAGTTTTGTTTAGGGGGAATGCATAGGAAAAAAAAAATCTACAACTTCTCATTCATTAACTGAGGTAAAAGAAAACATTTTGGCTAGGTGTGGTGGCTCACACCTATAATTTCAGTATTTTGGGTGGCCAAGGTGAGAGGATTGCTGGAGCCCACAGTTTCGAGACCTGCCTGGGCAACTTGGCAACACCTCACCTTTACAATAAATCAAAAAATTATCTGGGCATGGTGGTGCGTGCCTGTAATTCCAGCTACTTGGAAGGCTGAGGCAGAAGGATCACGCGAGTCTAGCAGGTTGAGGCTGCAGTGGCCATGAGCATGCCACTGCACTCCTGTCTGGGTGACAGAGTGAGACGCCAACTCAAAAACAACAACAACAACAAAAACATATTTTGCTATGTCTTTGTGGATAATATACCTTTCATTTTTGTAAAGTATTTGCTTTTATCTTATGAAAATCCTGTTTTCTCATAGATCTGCTACTTATTATTTTTTTCCTCTTCTTCTTTTACATAGATTTAATCCTTGGTATCTGAAATTGTTTCATACTGGTGATATAACTTTCTGAAGCGCATTAGTCCATCAGCTTCCTCCAATGACCTCATGTTCCTCTAAATGTCTGAAACTCCTGTTTATGAAGTCATCTTCTTTGGGTTGAATTATGTTCTTTGCTGTGATGAGGGTCTCCTCAATTTTTCATTTCCATATTTTAGAGAAAGGATAACTACTTTAACAAGATTTTTAAAAAGAATAATTTATTTAATAAATTGTCATACTCTTCTCAGATTGCTATAACAAAATATGATATTTTGGGTGTCCTAAACAACAGGTATTTATTTCTTACAGTTCTGGAAACTGGGAAATAAGATCAGTGAGGGCTCTCTTCTTAGCTTGCTTATGGCTGTCTTCTTGCTGTGTCTTCACAAAGAGAGAAGGAGAGACATCTCCTGTCTCTTCTTATAAGGGCACTAATCCCATCATGGACATGAAGTCTCCACCCTCCTGAACTGATTACCTCCCGAAGGCCTCATCTCTCAATATTATCACATTGGGGTTTAGGTCTTCAACATATTAATTTTGCAGGGACACAGTTTAGTCTATAACATAAAGTAACACATGTTTTTCTCTGTGCAAGCTTCCTGTTTTCAGCCAATTATTGACTATTTCAAGATTTCATCTTTACTGTTTAAAAAATGAGATCAGAGAGAGAAAAATAGAGATTTTTGTTTGGCCAAAAATTAATGTTTGACCCAGTATTACCTCCTTATCTACAATAGCAACCTCTATTTCAAGATAAATAAATCTATTGTGTTTGGCCATTTGAGTCTTTTATTATTTATTTTCTTCAAACTAGGCAGTATAAGCAAGGCCCTTTGAGATTTCCTCCAACTAGTCCTATCAATGCTGCATTCTTACAACAAATTAGAGAACATTTCTAAGCCCTGGGTAAGTCTTTTCTGGGTTTTGGCAGTATAAATTTTCTTCTTTTATTTTGGATGTTATAATATTTATTACAATCTTTTACCTCTACTGTCGATATAGATTTTCATTTTTCACACGGTTTTCTGTTTCTTATATTAGGTATTAGGAATATGCTCTTTTTGTGAACATGCATAAATAGTTCAATGTTGTATTCAACACTCACTTTAAAACAAGTAACTATTGATTGAACACTTTTATGCTCACTATTAATCTACATATTAGAGTGATTAAAATAAAAAAGTTATTTGGAAAAGACATATAGTAATTAAGCAATTAAAGTGCATATGATAATTACAGGCAATATTAAGCACTATTTAGGCTAGGATGATAAATGACAATGAAGAAAGATACTTGTCTTTATGAAAAATGAGAATGAACTGGAAATACCTCTCTGGAGATGGAACTAGTAAGTGGAAAGTACGTAAGAAGTTTGTGAAGACTTGAATAGAAGGATCCCAGATAGTGGTTACATTATGCACAATGTCTGTGCGTTAGGACAGAACATGCCCAGTGCCAGGATCAGTCTGAGTTTCAGTGAGAAGAAAGGCAGTGGAGCAGTCAAGGGAAATGTAAATTTAAAAGTAGCCATGGACACAGCCAGTAGGGCAATATAGACCAAGGTAAAGATTTTATATTTATTTTACTTAGAATTCTATTATAATTGTTTTTGTGTGATTTTATCTTATATTATATGTATTATACATATTGCATTAAAATATTTCCTGAAAAAAGGCAAAACTTCAAAAATAATTAAAGTGTCAGTTGAGTCGTTGTCTAAAGCACATAATGAGTCAATCATTCTTTTATTGTATTTACTGCACATCGGTGGATTTATCCTATCAGGTTTCCATTTCCACAAAGATAATTATGTCATATTTTGTAGACTAGTACACTAGCTGGTCATTTCAGTAAAATTAAGGTGTTTTGAATATCAATAAAATAATAATAATAAATTAATTGCATTTTATTATTAGTCAGATGTTGTGATAGATAAAATAGAAAAAATATATGATTCAATCTGCACAAAAAATCTGCAGTAAGTATTTGACATGGTATCTATATTTCTAGCAGTATGGTTCAAATAGCTGTCAAATATAAATGCAAAATGATATATTAAAAAATAGCTTTTTAAATGCATCTATGAACTACTAAAAAAAAATAAAAGGAAGGCATATCAAGGCCAAAGTAAAAAAGAAAGCTATAACTCAGAAATATAAAATAAGCTGTGAAACTGACATTTACCTTGAAGACATTTGTCACACTTAGTGAAATCATGAATAGTTTTTCACAATGTCCCAAGCCTTGGAGGCTAGCAGACAAAAATCTAGGACCTGTGCACAGTGGAAACACTAATAAGAAACGCTAAGACTCTGATCCCAAAGATTACTTCCTCATAAATTTGAATTAATTCCATCTGTCAACCGCTTGACACCACTCCCACAGCCATCATTGGATTACTAGAATTCTATCTTTGGCACTGATGATGAAATTTAAAAAAAGAAATGGAAAATTTTTACATAAATGGTCAATACAAACTAGTTATAACCAGGAAGGTAATATATCTGTGATGTATATAATAATAAAGATCTGTCAACAGATGGATAATCTGATATAACAAGTATCATTATACTAAATTAATGAAATATTTATGGTCCAAAAAACGTTTAATCAGTTGTTTACTATAATCCCAGACTGGTGACTTTGAGTTTCTGACAGAAGTAAATATATATCATTTTTGGAAGAAACCATTGTCAAACCAGTCCTAAAAAACAACAAAAAAAGATGATTATATATAAACAAATCTAAATAACTCATAGATAATTAGTAATTTAAACCAATACTTGTAACGAAAAACATAAACTTATTTTATTCATAAATTCAAAGACCTATCTATCATCAAAATGAAACATCTAATATCTCTTAGTAGTCAGGACAACCTAATTTTTCTTTAAAAAAGAAAAAAAAAACATATAGCAAATTTGATAAATGGAATTAAAATTAAAAATTTGATCTCTTAGCATATGTAAAACTCTAAAAGCAAAAATTACAGACAAAATATGGCACATTTGTAAAAAATATCTGAGCAATATTTACAATTGTGTGTTACAAAACATAATACTTTCCCATTATACAAGTTATATATTCAAGCTATAATTTTTAAAAGTGTACACCGTATGCTTCTTATAACCATGAATCAAATAGAAAATCATAATGAAAATTAGAAAAAAAACTTTAAAACTCAGCAATCATAAAAATATTACATATTGCAATTTTAGAGGAACAACAAAATCTAATGTGTGGTGTTAACTGTTTGCATTTTTTGAAAAAGAATCAAAAATAGACAGACTAGTCAGGAAAACATACATCTCAAGAAAACAGTAAAGTAAGTTTCTTGGGTATTAAAAGAAAATAAGTTATCTGCTGCTGATCTGATTAGATGTTGCTGGTTAGGGAAAATCTTCTTCCAGATAGTGACTCCAGAATTATTTTGATTCAGTTACCTGCATCCAGTCAGTAGATGGGGGGAAAAAAGCCCACAGAAAGAAGACATCCTTCTTAACCACTTTGTCCTGAAAGGGACACAGAAACCCTTGTTCAAATGTTTCTTACAAGAGCCAGTGACATCTTGTCCTGCCCAGGCAACTGCTTCAAGTGTTATATCTGTACTTTTGGCATTTGTTTGCCAGTTTTGCCAAATTCTATAAATGCAAGATGTGTCTCTCACTACAAAAACCCATTAAGAGAAAGCAAATATTCACAGATTATAGATTTATATTATAAACTCTGGGTTATTATAGCAATAACTTAGAAGCTTAGAGAGAAGAGATGTTTGCCTCTAACTCATGTTAAGTGACAGGTGCTTATCCAGGTTTGCTATTGTGCTGAGAAGGAACAGGTATGTATGTCTGTTTTAACTACATATCAAATTACAGAAGATTCTGGTACTTGATTAAATAAGTATTGGGATGGACCAAAAAATAAGTAATCTTTTGAAATTTACAAGGGCATGAATATGCAAGGTACTTCTGAAGAAGAAAAAAGTTAATAAGTTTACACTACTAGGTATAGAGACTCATAAAATTAATTAAGATTAGTATAATATTGGCTTTAAAAGTGACAAAGAAAAATGGAATAAGAATAGAATTTTAATAGACATACCTATGAAGACATTGGATTTGTAACAAAATGGACTGTCAATCTAAAATAAACTTTTCGGTGAATGATGTTAAATCAGTTGAATATTCATATGTGTGAAAACGAACAACATCAGCCACAACAATACAAAACATTGAGTCCTATATGGTTCTATATGCAAGTAATTGTAGTGTGACAGAAAACTGATGAGAAAAGTAAAACAATCAATCTTTTAGAAGATACTTTTGGATTTTATCTTCATAATCTCAGAGTGAGAAAAAAATACTTAAGCCTAAAAAGACTAAGCCATAAAAATGATAAATTAGACCTTCTTAAAAATTATGAAAATCATTGTTCACAAGAAAACTTTAAAATAATAACAAAACACATTAAAACCCATGGGAAGGTAATATATCTGTGATGTACATGATAATAAATATCTATCAAAAGATGGATAGCAGAATGAATAAATCAATTTGCAATAATCAGAAATGCAAATGAATGAATTATTGAGGAATGTAGATAGTTCTCATAAACAAAATTTTAAGAAGAAGAAACTTGAAAAAAATGAATGCAGAGTATATGAGTTTAGACATACACAGTTCAAATTCAGGAAAAATCAATCACTTGTGAAAAATCCAGTATATTGCTTGCCTCTGTATATAAAATAAAAGATTGTGATTGGCAAGGGGCATCAATGAGTTTTGACGGTACTGGTAAGATTATGATTCTTGACTTGGATAGTGAATTCATGGATAACAATTTATTGTGACATACATTTATGTTTTATATAATTTTTTTTTTAGGTGCAGCTTACTTAAGGAAAAGTATGGTTGATGTAGTTTATGCAATTGAAAATTAGAAAGTAAGGTCTAACTGTATACAATTTTTTACTACTAAATCAACAGTGTGCTATATTCTAAGAATTCATGGTTTCAATATCTCTCTTAACAGCTCACAGAAGCACATTCTTTATACTTTTTTTTGAGTTGGAGTCTCACTCTGTCGCCCAGACTGGAGTGCAGTGGCCGCTCCTGGCCACGCAGCCTCGACTTGCTGGGATCCGGCGATCCTTCCGCCTCAGCCTTCCAAGTAGCTGCAACTACAGGCGCCCACTACTACACCCGGCCGATTTTTTGATTTATTGTAGAGATGAGGTCTCGCCAAGTTGCCCAGGGGGGTCTCAAACCCTCGAGCTCAGGCAATCCACTCACCTCAGCCTCCCAAAGGTGCGGGATTGCAGGCTGAGCCACCGAGCCCGACTACATTCTCTATACTTAATGTTGGACAGAGAGTATCTTTCTCCTGGCTTGCACAATCATATCCTGAGATTCAGATTGATTTATGTCATGCACCCATCTATGAACCAAATGATGTGCCAAAAGAAGATAATAAAATCACTGGCTTCACATAGCTTTAGGTATGGGTGTATAATTGGCTTCAGCACCATCACCTCATTTTTTGATATAAGCAGAGGAATGTGAAGAAAAGGTGATAAGAAAACAAGTTGTGAAAATTCAGCTAAGGGATGTCCCATTTAGAAATTATAAGAAAGAAAACAAATTGGCTTTAGATTATATCAATTATATTCTCAAATCCAGAGTAAATCAAATGTTGGTGGAAATCAAATGTTGGTTATTTTAATATATTTAATATTATAACATCACCTACTTGAAAAATGATATTCTAAGTATGCATACATTGGGAAATGGAGTCACTTGACACATGCTAGAAATAACTCATTTATATTTTTTAATGAGTCTTAGAATATTTATCACAGCATTTATTTATGATCAGTGCCATTGAATAGCAAATATTGCTATGGAAAAATTAAATGTGGGACTAATAAAGTTAATTCACATACAAAACATTTAAGATCTACCGAATTACTATAAGATTCCACTTTTGATAGAAAAAATAACTGCTTTAGTGGTGTTAATCAACTAAGTGTAACTAAAGTCCTTTTCAAACTAGAAAGTTCTTCCAACTTATTGAAATTTGCAGGAATTAATTAGGAGTCACATTCTGAGTAAATTGACTAGAAAAAAGAAACAACAAAAAGACAAGTATTGCTATTAAATTTTAGAATTCAGCTATTTTGAGTCATTATTATTGGTGTCTACTTTATGAAAATAATAATCCCAAATAATAGGATCAAATAAATTTTTAAGGAAATGTGTGTATTACATATGTTTGTACATTTTTTATATTTAAAAATTTCAAAATAGCAAATAAAAGCAGAATCAATCCACAATTTCCACATAACTGAGGTACCCATGTGATTTTTCCACTTCAGCTTTATTGAGATATAATTAGCAAAAAATTGTGTGTTTAAAGTGTACAACTTGATACTTTGAAATACTGGTATATGTATACATTGTGAAACGATTATCACAATCATGTTAATGAATTATGGCACATATATATTGCATTTTCTTTATCCAATGAACACTCAAGATTGTTTTTGCGTCTTGGCTGTCCTGAATAATCCTGCAATAAACATGCGAGCACAGATATCCCTTTATGATATTTTATTTTAGCCTGCTCGGTGGCTCAGCCTGTAATCCTAGTGCTTTGGGAGGCTGAGGTGAGTGGATTGCCAGAGCCCGCGGGTTCGAGACCCGCCTGGGCAACTTGGCGAGACCTCATCTCTACAATAAATCAAAAATTAGAGCCAGGCTCGGTGGCTCAGCCTGTAATCTCGCGCTTTTGGGAGGTTGAGGTGAGTAGATTGCCTGAGCCGGTGGGTTCGAGACCCGCCTGGGCAGGCAAGACCGCATCTCTACAATAAATCAAAAAATCAGCCGGGCGTGGTGGCGCATGCCTGTAATTCCGGCTACTCGGAAGGCTGAGGCGGAAGGATCGCCGGAGCCCAGCAGATCGACGCTACGGTGACCGGGAGCAGCCACTGCACTCCAGTCTGGGTGACAGACTGAGAACCCAACTAAAAAAAAAAAAAAAAAGAAATTTTATTTTCTTTGAATGCATGCCCAGAAGTGGGATTGTTGGATCATGTTGTAGTTCTATTTTTAATTTTTTGAGGAAACTCCCTACATTTTTACACAATAATTGTATTATTTCACATTCAGAGCAACAGTGTTATTTGCTTTTTCCTCCACGTCCTCACTAATAATAATTATCTCTTGTTTTTTTTGATAATAGCCGTCTTCATAGGTGAGATGTGATAGCTTCTTGTGGTTTTGATTTACATTTCTGACTACTGAGGCTGTATATCTCTCATGTGCTTTTTCTCCATTTATGTCTTTTTTGAAAATATGCCTATTCAGTTATTTTTCCCATAATTTAAATAAAATTATTAGTTTTCTATTAAATTTACTTACATACTTAGATATTAACCCATTATCAGATATATGGTTTTCAAAAATTTTCTTATAACATACTTATCAATCTGATTTAAAAAAAAACTCTCAACAAATCTTGTATAGAATAATGTATCCCAATATAATAAAGTGACTTTTGTGACAAGCTCAGAGTTAATGTCATATCTAGAAGTAAAAAGCTGAAAGCTTTTTTTCTAAGATCAGGAACAAGACAACAATACTCATTCTTACCACTACCATTCAGCAACTGATACTTCTATTCAACCTAATTGCTCTGGACTTTCTAGCCAAAACAATTAGGCAAGGCAAAGAAAGAGAGAGAGAGAGAAGGAAGGAAGGAAGGAAGGAAGGAAGGAAGGAAGGAAGGAAGGAAGAAAGGAAGGAGGGAAAGGTCCAAATTGAAAAGGAAGAAGTTAAACAGTCTCTTGTTTACAGATGATACAACCTTATGTATAGGAGACCCTAAAGATGTCATTGAAAAATTAATAGAACTAATAAACAAATTTAGTAAAGTACAAGATATAAAATCAATACTCAAAAATTAGTTGTGTCCCTAAAAGAGAATTTGTAATAGCAATTCCATTTGTAATATCATCAAAAAATGTAAATTCTTAGAAATTAATTTAACCATGAAGATGAAACATATGTACACCGAAAACTATAAAGCATTCATAAAAGGAATTGAAGAAGACACAAATACATTTCTTGGACTTGAAGAATTAATATTGTTAAAATGTCTATACATGGTCTCTTTGATGAAGAAAATTCTGTTGATATTAATATACTGTAAGAAAGGTTATATATTAGATTATAACTAAGTTTCTTATTTGAATAAATAAAAAGTGTATAGTGATTTTTAGATGATTTTAAAATGTTCAAAAGCCATAACAATGATGTCTAAAATGTAGAAAAAATATACATATTCACAGCCCTTCATATTTGTGAGTTCTGTATCTGTGTATTCAATTAACTATGGTTCAAAAGTATTAAGAAAATAAAGGATAGTTGCTCTTGTACTAAGTGTACAGATTTTTTCATGTCAATATTTCTTAAACAATATAATATAACTATATTCATACCTCGGAAATGTTGCAGTTATGTTCTAGAGTACCACAATAGAATGAGTATTTCAATAAGTGAGTCACACAAAATTTTGATTTCCCAGTGCACATAAAGCTTATGTTTAGATCATACCATAGTTTATTAAGTGTGCAATAGCATTCTGTCTAAAAGATAATATACATAACTTGACCAAAAATATTTTTTTGCTGAAAAAACTACTGGTTATCTGAGCCTTCAACAAGTTGTAACCTTTTTGCTGGTGGAGGGTCTTGCCTTGATGTTGATGGTTGCTGACTAAATCAGGGTGGTGATTCCTGAAAGATGGGGGAACTGGCAATTTCTTAAATTAAGACAACAGTGAAATTTGTCACACTGATTAACTCTTCTTTTCATGGAAGATTTCTTTGTAGCATGAGATGCTGTTGACAGCATTTTATCCACAATATAAGTCCGTCAACATTATAGTCAATCGTCTTCAACCCTGCTATTTTATCAAGTATGTTTATGTAATATTGTAAATTCTTTGTTTTAACAATATTCACAGTATCTTCATTGGGATTGAATTCCATCTCAGGAATACCTTTCTTTGCTCACCCCCTCCCCCCCAAAAAAGCAACTCCTTATCCATTCAAGTTTATTCATAGCATTCAGAAATTACTCAGATATTGTCTCATCTTCAAGTTCCATTTTTAACTCTAGTTCACCTGCTATTTTCACTATGTCTGTAGTTACTTCCTCCACTGAGGTTTTGAACCTCTCACACAACCTGAGGGTTGTGATAAACTTCTTCCAAACCTCTGTTAATCTTACTATTTTGACCTCCGTCCCTATATTATGGATCTAAAATGGTGAATTCTTTCCACAAGTTTCTCAATTTGATGCAATGTTATGAATAAACTTGATTGGATGAGAAGTTTCTTTTTTTTTCAATGAACAAAGGTATTTCTTAAATAATTTTCAGCATGGTAAATAAGCACTGGCTTCAACTTAATGTTATCTGGTGCATTAGTCCTAACAGGAGAGCCAACTTATCCTTTGAAGCTTTAAAGATAGGCATTAATTTCTCTTCTCTCTCTCTCTAGAGTCTTAAATGGCATCTTATTCTAATGGAAGACTGTTTAATCCATTTTAAAAATCTGTTGTTTCAGTGTTACTCCCTTCATCCGTTATCTTCTGGATAACTTTTTGCAGCTACTAATTAACTCTTGCTTCTTTCCTTGCACTAAGGCTTCTGTCTTTAGATCTCATGAACAAACATACACTAGCTTCAAAATTTTTTCTGCAGTTTCCACACATCTCTTAGTCCTCATAAAATTGAAAAAAAGTTAGGGCCTTACTCTGAATTAGACTTTGACTGAAGGGACTATTATGGCTGGTTTGTTCTCCTATGTAGACTACTAAAACTCTTTTTAAATCAGCAATAAGGCTGTCACTTTCTTATCATGCATGTGTTTACTGAAGTAGCATTTTAATTTCCTTTAAGAACTTTCCTTTGAATTCACAGCTTGACTACCTGGCACTAGAAGTCTAGCTCTTAGCATATCTCAACTTTTGACATGCCTTCCTCTTTAAGTTAAGCTATTTCTAACTGTTCATTTAAAGTGAGACACATACAACTGTTTTTTTCATGTAAACACTTAAAGGTCATTGTAAGTTAAATATTCCTTCACTGCAATATTGTTGTGTCTCAGAGAATAGGGAAATTAGGAGAGGGAGAGAGATAAGGAAATGGCTAGTTGGTGGAACAATTGGGATACACACAGTTATGATTAAGGTTGACATCTTGTATTGGTGTAGTCTATGGTGTTCCAAAACAATTACAATAGTAATGTCAAAGATTAGCATAATAGATATAATGATAAGTTCAAAAGTTTGAAATATTGTGAGAATTATCAAAATGTGGACCAGAAACATGAAATGAGCACAAGCTGTTGGAAAAATGGAGGTGACAAGCTTCTTTAATGTAGGATTACCACAAACTTTCAATCTGTAAAAAAATGCGACATCTGAGAAGTGCCATAAAGTGAAGCAAAATAAAATGAGACATGCTCGTATTTACTTAGAGTTTATATTACAGTAGGTAATATAAGTAATCTAGAGATAATTTGAAGTATGTGGTATAATGTGCATAGACTATATGCAAATACTTAGTCATTTTATACAAGAAACTCCAGCATTCATAGATTTTGATAATCAGGGTGGGTCTTGCAACCAGTCCTTCATGAATACTAAGAGACAGCTGCGTGTCCAAGTGTGAGCACACATATCTATCTCTATATATTATAATTTCTAAGTGCAACAGTAACAGTAGTATATACATCAGGATGGAGATGGAGCTATATAGGGTTCAAATAATCTAAAAGCTTTTATTATTTGGGAATAAAGTTAAGTTCGATATGATATCAGCATCGGAACCTTTCCTCTCACAATATATACAATTAGATCAAGCTATCAAAACCCACCTTCCTATCATCTATAGAGATTACCTTGTTATTTTTCACTTTTTTATGAAGTGCAATTTCACTCAGTCTAAATTTTTTTTTCTATGTTCCCATACTTACTCTTATATTTATTTATGTTTCTTACAATACTATCTAGAATATGAAGCCCAGTCTATGAGATCACATCTTAACTGTAAACTATTGGAAATGTTCTGGTGTACAGTAGAGCATGAGCCTTCTGTGATTTCAAATGAGATTTATATCTTCTTTAGAAGAAATTTTCACCTGTTAGTATTAGTTTCCCTCCCACCTTACCCAGTGAATCTTGGTATCCTACTCCAGAACATGGTATGGGAAACCTGCCTGGCTGCGCCTCTCTAGAAAGACATTCTGGGAGCATCAAGTGAAATCAGGGAATCAGTTACTTTAGCAGTAATAAACAACCCCATTTCATGGCATAAAAATTACAAGGGTAGACCTGAGTGTCAGTTCTAGAAGAAAAAAAAAAAAAAGTCCACGTACACATTCTGGCTATGTGCATTTCCAAGAAATACTTGATCAGATGTTATTTTCTCTTTCTAGTATTAAAAAGTCTGGGTGTGGCTCTTCAAAAACCAAAGAAGTTAACATATGCTGAGTAGATAACACAAATACAGACTTACCACATTGAGCAACATCATTGTGCAGTAATTGTCTCTATTTCCTGTGGGAAGACATGGAGTGGGTGGAGAGTCCAGATGAGGATGTTTGGCAGAGAAAATAGAAAACTGAAATAAGTAAGGGAATAAGTAATTCACATTCTAGCCCAAGGGAGGCTGCTGGATAGCAGCAGTTTATGACAAGTTCATTGTCTTCATCTGGTCAGACTGCTATAAAAAATACATTAGGCTATATATTATATAAACAATAGAAATGTATCTCTCACAGTTCTGGAGCTGGGAAGTCCAAGATCAATGTATCATCAGCATAATCAATGTTGGGTGAAGGGTTGCTGTCTGCTTCAAAGATGGCATCTTCATGCTGTGTCCTCACATGGTGGAAGGGGCAAACAGGCTCCCAGGGGCTTCTTATAAGGGTACTCATCCCATTGCAAGCACGGAGCTACATGACCTAATTGTCTCCTAAAGACCACATCTCTTAATACTATATGAACTTGGAGGAGGACAAAACCCTTTATATCACCCCTTTTCATTTCCTGTCATCTGTTTTCCCAAGGACTGTAACTAAAGTCGGTCAAATGGAAATGCGTGTGTGTGTGTGCATTTGTGTGTGGTGTGGTGTGTATGTGTGTGAGTTATTATCTTTAGGTTCAAGACCTGTGTTAAACATGGCACATACCATCACCATCCCTCCTTTTTTGTTCTTAGTTGTTTTTTTTATTTTTATTTATTTAATTTTCCTTCAGCTCTAGCATTAGTTTTAACTTCTCAGCACCACAGGAACTCATTAAATGTGTTTAATATACAAAGTTAAAATGCACATATTTTTTATAAATTATGAAGTCTTACTTTCTGAGACAAGGTGTTAATTTACATACGTGAAATGTACCATTATTTGTTAAAATATAATTCTACCTTTTAAATCTATTCTTATATTCCTAAACTGATTTAAAATGACTTTCACAATGAAACAATCTGACATTTTAAGTAGTATTAGATTCTCAATAATTGATATTTGCAATTCTATGATATGTGACTTAAAGGGGTAGTTGGAAAGAGAGAGGAATTACTGAGAAGGATTTCTTTCTGTAAGTCCTAACTATATCTTCCCCATGGGACAGCTGGAAACTGCACACTTATTTTTCAAGTCTGTTTAAAAGAGTTGGTTTTAAGAAGATTAGTGAAAGAACATATTCTTCCTGTAGAGTCTGGGGTCTGACCTCTACCCCAGGATATCTGGAAAGTAGCACTCCATAGCCTAATGAGATTCTAGAGGGTTAGAGTCAAGATGAGACAAGCCTGGATTTGATGGGCAGAGAATGCAGTGAGAGTTTCCTTTGAGCAAGGAATGAAGAAAGAGCTGATGAGAGCCAAGTCAAATTCTGCTCACAAATACAAAAAACTTCAAATATTTAATAGTCTGAGGAGTGACCAGAAAAAAATAGTAAATACTGCTTCACTCAGCTATTTTCTTTTTTTTCCTTTTGGGTCACAATCTCACTCTGTCATTCAGGCTGGAGTGCAGTGGCATGATCATGGCTCACCACAGCCTTGACCTGCTGCAGGGCTTAGGCAATCCTCCTTCTTCAGTCTCCTGAGTAGTTGAGACTACAGGCACACACCGCCACATCTTTTTTTTCTTTTTTGTAGAGATATGGTCTTGCTAAGTTTCCCAGGCTGGCCTCAAACTCCTGGGCTCAAGCAATCCTCCTGCCTTGCCTCTGAAAGTGCTGGGATTACAGGCATGAGGTATCACACCTGGCCTCCCTCAAATATTCTTTATGGAAATTTTAAACTTATTTTTACTACCGTCACATTTATAATTAGTTTAAAATTTTTTGAACTATATTTGGTGATGGTTTAATAAAGGCTATCATTTTTTTCTTCACTTTGTTGAATTCACTTCTTGTCTGAATGGATTCTTTTATCTTATAGCATGTCCTATTGATTTAGTCATAAATCATGCAGATTTCTACTCGAATAATCTACTTTGAAAAATGAGTTGCCACTTGCATTCTAAACACATAGAACAGTTTAAATTTTATACCATTTCTTTTCATTCATGACTCCAATGATATTTTCAACTTTCCTTTTTGCATTATACTTGATTATAACTGGAGGTATATCATGCAAAATGTGTTTTTGCTTTAGAGAATGTGACATATTGCAAGGTGATTTGGGGACATTGTGATCTCCAAAGTTGTTAGATGTTATTCACATAATGTAGAATTGTCCCATGAACAGCCTAACTCTTTAATGTTCCAATAAATAGTCATATGGGTGAAACCCACATTAAGCACTATCTAACCCTAGTGCCTAATTCAATTATATACTGAAGTAAAATATTTTAAAAATACTTTTACTATGCTTCAAATTTCCCGAAAGGCATCTATGTGTAAATTGAAGGAAGATTTATTTTTACTTCATAAATTCATTTCAATTTATCCTCAGCATAACGAAAAGATCACATTTAAAAATGTACTAAATAAATTTCTATGCTGCACTTTTAATGAGTTTATGGAATAAAATTGTTATTTCTATTTAAAATGCAATTTTTACTTTTAATAATTATATGACAATTTTAGAACCTTATAACATGTTTTGTGTTGTTACATTTAGCATTTAAAAAAATATAGCATAATTGGATTATTGGGAAAGAAAGGAAGTATGCCTTAGTGGTAAAACACTGAAACCTTGAAGACAGATTGATGTTCTTAACTGTTTTTACTTTCCGCCCCCCTCACTTTCATAAACCCCATCCAAACAGATAATTTAATCACATTTATAAATACAAGAAAAAGACCAATATCAGAGACGTTTAAGAGAAATATGCAGTGTATAACTAAGAAAAAAAAACCTAACAGAATAATAATAAAAATTTGGGGGAAGATAGAGACAAGGGAGGAATGAGGATACTTTTTAAATTTATAATTAATATACTTGAAAGAAAAAAAATATCACATCCATGATACAGCAACAGCATGATGCAACTAATAACTGAGAATAATAATGAGTTCCAGAAAATTAAATACACTAGCAAAATAATAAGAAAAAGTATAGCCAAAACAAAACAAAAAAAATTAGAAAGTTTGGGAGATAAAGTTGAGAAAAGTTTATTTTAAGTAGGGCAAAAATCTCATAAGCTAAATAATGAAGAAATACTGTACTGATCAAGAAAATAAAAGAAGACAGTTAATAATTTCAGAGACAACATAATAATGTATGAGAAATTAAGTGTTGAAGTAGAATACTATGTGACTCGGTTATCTGTAATTTTTAAATATTTACAAAAGCTCAAAATTATGACTTAACTGAAAACTTTCAGAAAAGTGTTGATAGAGTAAGATAATAAAATTTTCAATATTCTTATGGTCAATAATGAGCAATCGAGAGACAATGTCAAAAATTTAAATATATATGTAGCTGTATAAAACAATTACTTAGAAAAAATGGTAGTAAATACTCAAAATAAAATTGTTATTTGAAACAAAGCAAATTTTATTTTATATACTATATTTTACTTTAAAAACCTAATGAGCATTAACATTGCTTAGAAATTTGCACATAGTTTTTAATATAATTTTTTAAAAGTATTTATATATTGTTTGGAGAAAAAAATATATGTATATATTTGCATTATGGTACCAGCACTTACAGACTTTAAAGACTTTGATTTTGCCTTGATTAAAGTTATTATTTTTCATACCATTTTTACTAATTATATTTAAGCAATCCACTGAAAAATAGATGACATAGACAAGCCATTTTGGGAACAAAATGTACTAATAATCAAAAGCTGTGGTTTTAAAGAGATGTATTAGAGAATATTTGTATGCCTGATATAAAAATTAAAATGTATGTAAAATTTAAGTTTCATGTGATTTTAACTCTGAGTTGCAGAAAAGTAAAGCTTAAAAAAAATCTAAAATTCGACCATTATTTTTGTTTTTCTTTTTACTTTCTTTTTTTTTGAGTTGAATTCTCTCACTCTGTCACCCAGACTGGAGAACAGTGATATGCTCATGGTCACCCAACCTTGCTGGGCTCAGGTGATCCTTCCACCTCTGCTTTCCAAGTAGCTGGAACTATAGGCATGTACCACCACACCCAGCTAATTTTTGTTTGTTTGTTTGTTTTTGTTTATTGTAGAGTTGAGGTCTCGGCGAGTTGCCCAGACTGATCTCGAACCCATGGGCTCAGGCAATCTTCTCACCTCAGCCTCCCAAAGTGCTGGGATTTTAGGCGTGAGCCATCATGCTCGGCCTCAACTATTATTCTTCTACAAGCTGTTTGTGTGTGCCAACTTTGAAAAGCTGAGCATAGTATTGCATGTTTTGGAAGTAGAAGAATTTTTTCTTCTTTCTATTTATGGTTTTTTATTACTTTAATCTTCCTGAGTACAACCATAAAAGCTGATTGTGTGTGTGTGGGGAGGGGTAGTTGGGGATGGTTATTTGAATGCAGAGAATATCAATGTAAACAATATATCTGGGGATGAAACTAGGACAGAAGAGAAGGCAGCACAATACTTGACATTCAATGTGAATTTTTCAGGTATTTACAGATTTGCAAGAAGCAACCTACAAGTCCAAGAGCTGACAGAGCTTTGAAAAGTCATAGGACACTCTTGGGAAATAAAAATAACATTTCTGGATCCACCACAACGGAGAAGACTTTGTTAACATTTCTATATGTCAGTGTGAATCCGTTAAGTCCACCTTCATCCGTAAGTTAAAACTACAAATGTAACCATACTCAGTCTCAAAACTGAACAACTCTATTTCTTATATTTTTGTGATCTTTACCTAGTTCAACTGTCTACCGAAAGCAAAGTTTATCTTCTCTGGAGAAAAACAGTATTATACCAAATTAATATTGTCAACTAGAAGTCATGAATTAATTATGTGAATTAGGTTGTCTTTGGCAAGGAGATATGGTAGTGTCTGGATGTGAGAGCCTCCTCTTGTTGATATAGTTCTATCTTGTGATCTGTTATTTCGCACTTGTGTTTGCGTTCTAAATATTCATGACTTTGTATTTTCCACATATGTACATTCTTTAAATAATTTTAAAGTCAAAAAGACAAATTTGCTTTAGCAATGTATCCTCATTTACATATTTGTTAGTCTATCTTTAAAAATTAGAACTTTCTTCATTTTTCATTATTTTCTTTGACAAAGCAAAAATTGAGCCAGACAGGGCTAAATAGGTAAGGAAGACTTTATTTAAAATTATTTCAGTGAAAAAGAAATACCAACAAATAAGTTTGTTCAAGATTTCTTTCTGAGAACTCTATGCAGCATCCTATGTTTTAGGAGGTTTTCTCTCTGGTTACTTGCAAACATTTACTATTTCAAGCTCTTTTTAAACTTCAGGAATATTTGTTCTACTGCTTCATGAAGGTTCGTTTCCTACTGTTATTTCTTTTCATACAAGTGAAGTTCAATATTCCCCCAAACACCTAGGGGGACCATCTGCTCTCTTTCTTTGTACTTCTAACTTCTCCGTCCTTACATATACCTCATTCATTCCAGTTTCCTTGGCCTCCAGTAACTTCCCTACTCATTAATGCTGCTTGGCTCTGTGCTTCTCCTTTCTTTCCTGCTTCTTAAAAATTAGCTTACAGGTTCTAAACTGAAGTAACTATAAGGCTCCTCTCATCTGTTTTTCTTGCCTCGGGGTTTACAGGAATGTGTGCCTATTAGCTAATGCCCAAACATCATTCTTTATTGTATGTTTTCAGATGTTCTAGTTATTTAAGACAGAATAATAAAACTTTTTTCTGTTATGCCACCTTATCATTTAGTAGGCACTTAAAATACAAATTTGTTTTCAAAATTTGAATACTAAATTTATTTTTAGAAGAAAATTTCAATGTATACTTCCATTGCAAGTATTCAATTATTGATTTCTCTGTATTTTTTTTTTCTTTTACTATGAAGAAAAAAATTTGGCAACCTAGGGTTTTTTTCCTTAGTTATTCTTAGCTATGACTAAAATTTTATGATACATTAAATGCAACAATGATCATTTATTATAATGCAAGAAATAGTTATTGGTATTATACAATATTCCATTTTGCAGTGAGAAGAGTTTTTATTATTTGTAAATCTTATTTAATAATATGGTATTAATTTTGTAGCATATCTAGTAATTATAATATTTTTAACAATGATGATTAACACATCTAATATTGTGCTTATTAGAGAAACAAAAAAAATCCAGTATTTGTTTTTTTAGGTATCAAATGTTTTTGCATATTGTTTTTGCATGTCTGGAGTCTTCAGAAAAGGCAAAGTAAATGATAGACTTTTGGGTCAGCTTCAGAGTGGCCTCTTCTGTGCTATAAAATGATAATACTTATCCAGGTAACTTACAGTCCTATAGCTTTTCCTGAGAGACTTGTTGAATGCTTTTAGAGCGTTTTGTTTGTTTGTTTGTTTTTTGTTTTCAAATTCACCATCTCTTTAAAATACAAGGAAATGTTTAAATTTAAATACTTCAAATCGCTTTTTGTGACATATTTCATCACATATTACTGCTATTTAAAGTGGAAACCAGTAACACACCTACATGTTCTTGAAGTTATTTTTGCCAGGTAAAAACTTACACAAAAGGCCAAAGGTACAGTTTAAAAAAAAAAAACAAAAAAAACCCTCCTCACATTACAGGTGTAAAAAGTACCTGTTTCAAATTATGATTACTTTTAAAAATTGGATTGCCATTGTTCACGCAGTAATAACTAAGTTAATATACAATGCAGTAACCTGTTTACCTAAGAGAGATTTGTAAGAAAAGAATAAACAAGTATTTTAAAAGCTATTTTCTACCTTTGAAAAATACCTATTCAATTACTATTTTGCTATCAAGTAATCTACAAACTATTTCTGAACTCACTTATTTAATACTTATAAGTATTTACTTCTTTCCTTTAGTCAACATATATGAGTTTAAGGACTTTTCAGACAAAATATTCCTTAAGAGTGTTTATGGATATGGGGTATAGTACAGTGGTGTTGTGTGTGCAGATAAAATTTGCATGCAGTATATATGCATTATTACCAAATGATTTCAAGGCATTAGCCAAATCTGATTGTTTATACTTTACCCATTGCCTCCTAATTTCTCTGTTTTGCTTTTCTCTCTGTACTCCCCAATTAATCTATTCTCTTATATAACACTCATTTGCCACTTAAAGCATTATCAGGATGTTCTTTTTTCTTCTACTTAAATAGTTCTTCTATAATGTATTCCTAAGGCTTTCTGCTAATTGTAGACTAAACTGTCTCTGAGTTCTCTTTGTTCTCAACCTACTGGCATAATTTTCCAATATTATAGCTTGTAGCACTTTGAAGATAGAGAAAACACAATGACACTGACTGTTACTTTGGGGAATCCAAGAGTCTAAAGTGGCAGCACATTTAAAAAGTTGTCTTAACTGCAGACTATTGTCCTTAACCCAGTATGTTGCAGCAACTTTTAAGTGAGTTTATTAAGCTATTGCTCCTCAGGGCAGATTTTTAATCAGTCCACACACTATATATATATATAAACACACATTAATTAATAGCTAAAATAAGATATTTATTTAGAGTAAAAATAATCATATAACTGAATGAGAAATGTGTGTTATCTGATTAAAACATCTTAATGAATTCAGGTGTATATTTCAATTAAAATTGCATAAGGGATCATATAGTACTTCCCCCTTATCCATAGTTTCATTTTCTGTAGTTTCAGGAAGAATGAGTTCAATATAATAAGCTATTTTGAGAGAGAGAGAGAGAGAGAGAGAGAGAGAGAGATCACATTTACATAACCTTTACTGCAGTATGTTGCTATAATTGTTCTATTTTATCTTTTCCTGTGCCTGATTTACAAATTAAGCTTTATGTTAGTTATGTAGGGACATTAGTTCCCCTTTATCCACATTTTACATATCATGGCTTCAGTTACCTGAGTCAACCACAGTCCAAAAATATTAAATATAAAATTCCAGAGATAGCAGGGCTCAGTGGCTCAGCCTATAATCTCGCACCTTTGGGAGGCTGAGGTGAATGGATTGCCTGAGCCTGAGGGTTCGAGACCCACCTGGGCAGGCGAGACCTCATCTCTACAATAAAAATTAAAAAATTAGCCGGGTGTGGTAGCACGTGCCTGTAATTACGGCTACTCGGAAGGCTGAGGCAGAAGGATCGCCGGAGCCCAGCGGGTCAAGGCTGCGGTGGCCGGGAGCGGTCACTGCACTCCAGTCTAGGCGACAGAGTGAGACTCCAACTCAAAAAAAAATAAAAAAATTTAAAAAAATTCCAGAGATAAATAATTAAAAAGTTGCCAGTTGCATACCATTCTGAGGAGAGTGGTGAATCTTGCTCTGTCCTACCCAGGGCATGAATCATCCCTTTGTCCAAGGTGTTCACACATTCTATGCTTGTCACTTCACAAGTATTCTCCATTTAATGCAATACTCCTGTCCAGACACTTTTTCTACCGCTTAATACAGTGTTTGAACTCTTCAGTTTTGATGCCTTCTGCCATTTTTGGTTTCATCTCTTCCATATCGGCAAACTGTTTCCCTTTGAGGATTTTTTTTCATCCTGGGAAACAAAAAGTGTCACTTGGGGTGAGATTGGTTGAATATGGAGGGTGGAGCATGGGAGTCATGCTGTTTTTGGTTCAAACTACTGAACACCTAGTGTGGTCTGGTCAGGTGTGTTCTCATGGTGGAAGAACCAGTCACTATTTGCCGCAACTCAGGATATTTCTTCTGCAAATCGTCTCTCACAACAGTGCTAGCTGGTACACACATGTCCCTAGATACCTGGAACACTTCTTACTAGCAGGGGAAGCCTGTACTACAAGGGGCCTACCCGCTAAAAGATAATTCCGGTTTTTGAGGAGTCTCCCCTCATATTAAAGTATGGCAACATATTAAAGAATTCAGAAATTTTAATCATGGGGCAGTCATTAGATCTTTATATTGGCAAAAAATACGTGTAAAATTTAGATGATCAGAATGTAAGAATAAAGATTACTCATATTCTTTGCATACTCCCATTCTTATATTAACCTGGATTCCCTTTTTTTTTTTGACAAAAAGAGTATTTTAGCTGTTCTTGATTAATGGACTTGAATCAATTATACAGAATCAGGTAATAAAAAAGGGCTCATAAAATTCCTCATAGTATACTTATATGAAGATCTAATAAAATTGACGAATACAGTGCAGCAAGAAAATGAAGGCGGAAGCAAGCACTGAGAACATGAGGGTTATCTCAGAACAGCTCCCTAAAGTTCTATCGCAACTGCGAAGGGTGTGTTTTGTCTTTGGGTTAATTCAGGTCAGACTTTACAGCAAGGTCTTTGAAGTCACACCGGTCACATAGTTAAACTTGACTTTACAATGAATTAAGCCAGGAGTGAGCCATCAATCTATACATCCCCCAGAAGGTGAGCAAAGAAGCTCCAGTTGTGTTCTGATGAATGTTTAACTTTAAACAAAACATTATCAACCACCAGCTCTTGATGCCTTTATCCTGGCCAAGTGTCTGTACCAGACTTGTAGATATCTCAAGATAAGCATGGGCCTGTTCCAGTCCATCTGTAAGGCAGTCCTATCTCAGACAAAACTCTGCTGTGTTTTCAAGTGATTCATCAACATTTTCTAGGACATCTGTTCTTTGGTAAAATTTGGCTCTCTTCTGAAACTATTCTTTCTCTGCAGTCCTTTAAAGGAGAGGCACTTTGGGACACAATTTCAGCAACCTCATAATAAAGATATGGGTAACTGTCTCAGTGGCTTTTCACATATAATCTTAGCATCTGTATAACCTGTCCTTCAGCTATAAATAATCATTTTTTAAACATGCACATCTACATTTAAGGCCCTCCAAATAATAAGCAGGACTGATGATACAAGCACATTCCTTATAATGAAGACACTGTACCTATGAGATATTGTTTAATTCATGCTGAAGAGAAAAAAAACACAAGCTCATTAAATGAGAAACAAATTGAAAATAGACAAAAAAGTCTTCAATTCAAATTATTAAAAATAAAATATATAATTTAGAGAAAATAAAGGAAAAATACAACAATAAATATAAAGAAACTAAAAGTATAAATAGCAAACAAGGAAAAAATAAATGTAGCACCTTTGATAATTTAAAAGCCACATATTTTAGGCTTATTTTCCTCTAATAATTCATAAATCCTAGGGGAAACTGCAAAATATCCTGTGGAAAATTACACTAAATTTCCCCTGGAAAAGTTACTATGGAAAAATCTTTAAAATAATATTGGAAAAGAGGTGCAATGTTCAATGTTTGCTTTTGGATAAAAGCCAGATAGATTTTTTTTAAAATAACACTTTTGCAAGGACATTATTTCATATGGATCAGTACTTAAAGAAAAATGTTAATATACTGTACCAATACTCCACTCTTAAAAATACTAGAAAAGCTAGTAATCAAATGGAAAGGAGTCTCTGAACGTTTTGAAATGGACACATTTAAGTTCATGCATGAGAAACCCAGACAAGGAACCCTTCAAATGAATTTGTTATGTTATCACTATATGTGGAGCTGTTCTGGCACTCAAGTAAGTGTGTCTTGGGTCATAAATTAAAATTTGGGTGAAAAAGTACCTGGAAGAATTTAAAAATCTTTAAAAATTAAAGCAATATTTACAAAACACTATTCTTAATACAAAATATTTGTAAAGTTTTCAGATGAGTAACATCCTAATATGCCTTTCAAGTTAAAGCGGATTTAACATACATACCAACCCAACTAAGCCAAGTAAATATTGGATTATTTATCAAATATAATGATTTTCAACAGGTCTAGATTGCTTTAGTGTAATATGCTAGAATAGACAGTGGACATCTCAGTCACAATGTATTAACCATGAAGGTTTTTAAAATTGTTTATTTTAATTAATAATGTTTTTTATTATTATTGGGTCAAACGACTACATGGCCTACAACTGTTAAGGCAGACAGTGGTTGTCATGTAATTAGACTTGAATCAAATGTAAATTTTCATATCAATTCTTCCAGTAGCATGATCTATATATACCTTAGTTTCTTCTTTTTATGAAAAAAAATTGGCATCAGCTGAAATGTGCACTGATCTATAATACCAAAAATATGTGTGAAAAAAACAAACAGATGCAGCCAATCTTTTTTTTTTTTTTTTTTTTTTTTTAATTCAGTGCTGGATAAAAAGGTGCTTGGATTACAGTTGAGCAATTTGGAAATTTGCCTTAAGTCTTTCAGGTTTTATGGATTCCACACTAATGCTATAATGTACCAAATAGCATTGCAGTAACCTAGAATAACTAATCTGACTGCCCTCATTGAGATATAGTCCTCACAGGTTTGGCAGATATTTTCTTAATTTTTACTTTAAAAAATATATATATCAGGATTCTGCATAGTTTTCTATTTTTGGTAGAGACAGTTTTGAAGACAGTTTATTAGTATAACACTAACAACAAAAGTAGTAGCATCTAAATGTCTGAACAGAGTTTTATTTCAAGTTGCTGCATTGTCAATATGGTATTTTTCATTTTCTTTCAGCATTCACTTGTAAATCATATTATTGTACATATAGTTTACTCTTAGTATTTTCCCTGAAAATCAATAATACCTTCAGCAATGTATAAAATTCTTATTCTGATTTATGTTAATTCAACCTAATATATCGTCATCTGTTATAAGATTTAAGGAATATGCATATTATAACTAAGATATACTGTGCTTTAAAATTTAATTTAACACATATATTATACTTTTATAATTATATCTAAAGTTGCATAGTTATATAAATATTTATAAATTCCTGATCATATAAATAAAAATGTGCTACATTCTTGCTATTTAAGTGACATTCTATTTTTTAGTGGTTTTGATATGATAACTCTTTATTCAATAAGTCAACACAATGTGTCTAAGAATAAATTGAATAAATATAAATGGGTAGGTAACACATAAGTGTAATAGTTTATTATATACTTCAGAAATGCCCATTCCTATAATTTTATTGCCATCAAACACTGTCCTTTAATATATTAAATTGAAGTCATTTGGTTTATATCAAATATAATTCAGTTTCACACATAGGTCATATGAAAATTATTATCTTTCTGAAATAACCCTTGCATGTCATATGTCAAAAACATTAATATCAGGATTCTAGCATGCACAAAGATGAAGTATGTAGATTATTCATTATGTCTGTAAATAAAATAATAAGTTTTCTGTAAAACAGGAAGGTGTATAACTAGTAACCGAGGAAATATAAAGTTGTTTTGAGTATCGAAAGCTAATGAGACTGGATAAGCAGACTTTACATAATGTATAGCCTAAGTAATTCACAGACGAAAACTGTAGGAGTGTTGTACAGCAGGATCTAACCAAGATAGTTGCTAAGGAACTTGACCACCAATAGAATACCCAGGTTAGTTAGAGTCATCACTGAGCCGTTTCAAAACAGGACGAATCTTATAAGGATTTGCACATTAGAGCAACCCTATCAAACTAACTGTATTAATCAATTTCTCCTTTCATTCAACCTGAATGAGTAAAAATTAAATATAAATCAAAGTACTGCCTTTAAAAGGGTAGTAATTAATATTAGTTATATTTCATTCACATAGATTTTAAGCATCTAGTTCTTTGCCTAAATAAATATGTGCTTAGTAAATGAACAAACAAAATAATTGAACTAACATTATAAATATAATACTAATTCAGAAATTCAAAGAAGATATTTAAATTATATCTAGTAAGTTTTACAACACTAAGAAAATGCAAACAAAATAAAGAAAAGCTTTCTGAAATATTTTTGTGAGAATTAAAAGCTTTATGTTTTTCTGGGTGAGTTTTAGAGGAACTTTTTTGTTGCTGCCTGTAGCCATACAAAAACTGGTTTTTTTTTTCCTAATGTGTTTTTCCTTTAAATAGAGTTGTGAAAATAAAATTTCTATAAGTTATTTTAATGAGTTTGAATAAATTTTGCCTGGAGTTACATTATCCTTCTACAATTGAATTAAGACATTGGTTAAAAGTATAAGCTAATAAAAAATATGAATTTTTTCTATAAGCACTTGATGATTACTAGGTCTCTTCTATCAAAAGAAAATAATAAGGTGCACATCCCATTTGCTTATTTACCTATTACAAACAAATCTATTCTGTAAAACCTTTATATATCACCTTAGAAGTTTATATTTATATTGATAAATAAAAATATGTATTTTGAGTCATTAATCTATGTTAAGAGAATCCGTAAAATATAAGAAAGAATAGCATTAGGCACGTAAGTGCACTCTACAGTTTTCGATTTCTATTATGTGGAATCACAGTACAGTTAAGTCATTTGAAATTATAATGCTTTGACCAATTTTATGGGCATTAAACAACAAAAGGTCATAGATTTTGGTAAATGAAAGAAAATGATATGATTACTTTCTCTTCAGTAAAGATGTTTTTACATAGGCAAATTGGAGTGGAAAGCAGAAGAATCATATGCCAAATGTGATCAATACGGATAATAAATCTATGCAATTAAAGTACAGCATCTAACATTTACCAGATGATTGGTGCATTTCCCTTTCTGTTGCATGTTCTAAATAATTGATTAATCTCTTCAATTTATTTATTTCTTGGACAAAAACTCTGCGTACCCTACAATGCATTTATTTATCACCAGTCAATATACTGTATTTAAAGAAATCACTCTTCCACAATTAAAAACTATAGTTAGACAAACAAAAATATATACAAATTGAACTTTTAAACTTAGATTATATTAGATGCATATGCTTACCACGAAGCTTTCATTAATTTACTTCATTCTTTATCCATCTAAAGTAATTGGCAGTCAGTGTACACAACTTATTTCAAATATTAGACATAATGGATTATTTCCAAGAGAATATGACATGCATATCAAGAGATTTCTAAATTCTCATATTTTTTAATCTAGTAATTTTTTTTTGTAATTTCATCCCTTATAATACAGAAAAATATAATCAGCTTATTGCTATATAGCATATAATATGTATAATTTGGCAATATTTTTATTTTCTAAAACAGACTAATGCAAGATAAAGTTTGGTAACCAATTTATTGCAATACTCGGTGGGTGTGAGAAAAACATGCCACAATAATTATTAAGCTTTAGGATAAATCATTTAAATAATAACAAATTGTAAATTTTCTTTGTCACTAATATAGTGAGAAAATGATTTTTTTTCTTTTTGCACAGAAAGCTTAAATAAGCTTAAATGTTCTTTCATTCATTTTAAGGTTAGTCAACTAATTTTTGAGTCCTTGACCCATTACAATGTTACAGGCTTTGATGTAGTCCACACATATTGCTAAAACCCATGTATCATTTTCAGAATTATCTCATTTTTAATGACTAGAAAGAAGCTAGCTTTTTTTTTAAGCTTTCACATCGCAGTCTTTACTAAATATTAATATATTTTACACTTGTTCTCATGTGTGAAAACCTAAAGATGTGTAGGTTTTCCTTGAAATGTGAATCAGGTCTCTAGGGAATAAAGGATAGCAAATATAGGGAGAAATCTTTTGGAGTGAAGATGAGAAGAGGTTTTTTTTGTTTTTTTGTTTTTGGTGAGTCGGAGACTCACTCTGTCTCCCAGGCTGGAGTACAGTGGCACACTCACAGCCACCACAACCTCGGCCTGCTAGGCTCAGGCAATCCTTCCATCTCAGCCTTTCAAATAGCTGGAACTACAGGCACAGGCTACCACAACCGGCTAATTTTTTAATTTTTTTGTAGAAACGGAGTCTCACCAAGTTGCCCATGCTGGTCTCAAACCCTTGGACTCAAGCTATCCTCTCACCTCGGCCTTCCAAAGTACTGGAATTTACAGGCCTGAGCCACTGCGTCCAACCAAGTTGTATTTCTTCATAGAATGTTTGATGTTTGTGACTCTCTTTTAGATTTTTCTTTTTTTCTTTCTTTCTTTCTTTCGTTCTTTCTTTCTTTCTTTCTTTCTTTCTTTCTTTCTTTCTATATATCTTTTTATGTGATCTGATAAATACTTTTAAAACATTTTATATAATATTATAGTAATATATTAACACATATATACAAAGGCACATTTAAACACTAAAGCTATAAGAAGTGCAATGTAAATCTTGATGCAGATTTTCATTCTTCAAAGACAAGCAATTTTAATCATTTTATCTGTTTCTGCTACTATTCCCTCCTGGGAATTCATGGATCATATTTTGTTTATATGTATAATTTATACCTCCACAATATTTAATATATTTCTTGTCAAAGAGAAATAGCGCCAGACACTTGTTAAAAATGGCAAGACAAATTTTATTTGAGCATCTATAGTAGGAGGGAAAGACTGCAGTGCAGAATTAAACTTAGCTCTGAAGACTACAAGGAGAGCTGAGAATATACAGCCAAAGGGCAGACAGGGGAGGGGGGTCAGTGGAATATGACTAAGAGGAATGTGATAAACCATTAAGTTTGGGGAGAAAAATAAATTGATTAGCTCTCAAGGGGAGGGGAGGAAATTGGTGACATCAAGGGTAGAGATTCTCACTAAACAAGGCATGTGAGGAAAAGGCCTGGTAGGAAAGTGAGTTCGAAAGACCCTAAGGCATGGTCAAAAAGGCAGTCCTTGTCACCTCCCCTTGTTCAAACAAAAAAGAGACATTGTTCTTCTTTCTGAACTATATAACTCTATTTATTGTCTGTTTGCTTTTAACTCTATTTATTGTTTGTTTTCTTAGTATGATGGATACTAGGTTGAAGATGTTGGGAAAGACAGGCTTGTGCATGCAGTCTTTCAAATCCTGTTAGGCCATGTAAGAATGGGCCTTGAGCCTGGAATATTTTTTTATCAAGCGATAGAAAGTCCTCAGTCTGCACTGGCATTTTAATCTTGTGTGGGAACATTTTTTCCTGTTTCAGGTTTGTTATTCACTCTTTCATTCTGCTAAATACATGTGTCGATGGCCCTCATACCAGCCTTCAGCTTTCTGGATTTCAGATCTTATGGGGAAGCAGGAGGAGATCTACTATTGCAATACAAATTGGGGGTATGTACAGCCACATTGCCTATATGAGCTGCAGAGTTGCTGGCCATGGGGTATCCCTGCATTGCAAAGACTGAACCTTGTATTTTCTCTGTTTTTCTCCACTTGCTGTAAGTAAATGCTTTATCACTGGGTGCTAGTATGAGTGTTGTCTGTTCTCAAAAATTTTGAATCATGTGCTGGGCTGGTCTTTTCCCTTGGTGGTACTTATCTGTTTCTAACACTTGTCCACTCAGTCCAGTTACCTAGTTAATGAAGGAAAGAGGAAAAAAAAAACTCAGAGAAGTTGGACAAAACCCTTCACAGACATAGGTGTGAGAGAGATGGATCAAGGGTTTTTAAATAGAGTCTTTTAGGAGAACAATAAACTTTAATACCCACATTCATAAAGAGGTTCCTTCCTAATAGGCTAGTGGGGTAGTTGGGCAAAGAAGAAAATTGTGTTGAACTTTACATCATCGATCAAGATATTAAAAGGATGAGAAGGAGGCAAATTATAATGCAAATTGTGAAAGCTCACCATTGGCAATGATTAGGAGCTCTGAGAAAAAGAGACAGACGATGAAGTACTTTTAATGGTGAAATGTGCTACCTCAGTATTGGTAAGAAATGTAGTGAGATACCTTTCAACTTTCAGAATATTTTCACCTTGCAAATTTAGCAAGAATTGAAGCCATTGAAACTTGCTCCCAATAAAGGGAATCAGCATTCCTCCTATGAAAAGGGTATGTATTTAAGTCTTTTCTCTCCTTTTGAGGACCAGAAATTACCACAATCAAAGACTTATTTTTTTTTTAACAATACAGGAAAGAAGACAAATGACCCAGTTACTAGTGCCAATATTTCTGGGTTTAGCCTTAATTTCAATGTTTTATTCATTTTTCCTTTAATTGTAAAGTCATGCACTTGCTTTGTATATTTTTTCTTATCTTAGAAATACTATCTTCAAAGTGCTGTGCAAATATCTGAAGTTCAAATATCATAGCTGTTAGGTCAAAATCCTAGTAAAGGCCCCCAAAATATTAGATCAGACCAGGGGTCTGTAATTCTGCGCAAAGATGCAAAGAGTTATGTAGAAGTTAGATTGGAAAATATAGTTTATTTATAAAGTAAGTGAGAGAAAGAGAGAAGATTCACCTCCCCAAGGTAGGGGAGGGAGTCAAATATAGGAAAACATGGCAGCCATAGCTCAAAGAGCCATGTGGCTAGACCAGAGTTTAACAAAGCAATGGGAAGTGGCTACTTAAGATTGAATGCTTTTAAACCTTCCCTTTGATGGGGTCAGGTCTTTAAGGTGATTGGGTGGTGGTCTGTTTTATGTTATCATGAAGGACAGGTAAGCACAGGTACTGACATTAGAGGATGGACGGCAGGCAGATGGGTGGGTTAGTCACATGATTGCTGCCATGTTGATGGGGTCTGTGTCATGAAGGTGATGAAGGGCTGATTGGTTAATGTGTTTGCAAAACAAGCTGGGGAGGGGACTATAAAACAATCATCAATAACTGCCTTCGAGATATTGGTCCTATTTTTGGCTAGTGATTAGAGGCTAAAGTGAACTGCTAGAAAAACATGACAAAGTTAAGCCATGCTAAAATGGTTACTCTTTGGCTATATTGACTCCATTTTATGTCCTTTCAGTAGCATTTTGCCAGGGAACATATTTTTTTGCCATGAAACTCAGGTCTTGGACTTTTTACAAAGTTTGTGGCTAGAACAGAGGCTGTTTTGTAATTATGTTCAAGCCCTGACTGTTCTTTCCAAGAAATGTCTTGTCAGCGGCAATCATTTGTCATGAATCCATGCTTTAGTTATCTACAATTTTGAATACCTGATCCATTAATTTTAGTAGAATAAACCTGTAGAATACCTTCTAATTTGTTTTTCCCTTAACTCTTTTTATTTTTCAGTTTGACTCAGGAGTGGTTTGAGATCCTTTAAGATCCTCCAAGGGGCTAGTCCATTTAGCTTTCTCAAATCAAAAAGAGATACATGTCTGGGTCCCACTAATAAGTGGATAAGTCCCAGTGAGTAAACACTATTGTTGAACTTGAATTCCTCAGTACATTTATCTCTTTCCATTGAGGGACTGAGGAAATCGTAAGGAATGGCATAGACTTTGGGCTGAGGTCAAGGCTTAACTGTTACTTCTTCAGTTAGTTTTGGTTGAGAATGGGTGGCAGGAGTGGCTTAAGAATCACTTGCAGTGGGTAGATGCCCAATAAATTTATAGTCAAGGAAAAATACGGTGTAATAGCCCATTCTGGGTGGGGAGGGGAAAGTGGAAAGTCAGGAGGTGGTGTAAAGGAGCAGTGTTGAATGAGTTATGGGAGATTGTGTTTTGGGAAGGTTGAGAAGGCCTACCAAGTCTGGAAAGTTCTTCTGAAGAACACTGGTAGTTGGGTTGTTTTTTTGATTCCCTCACAGCAGGTAAAATAAGCAGATAATCTTATTATCTTGGAATCTTTTTGTTTAAGCACTCTTTCAAGTTGGATGAAAAAAATGTTGGAACCTTTTTGTTTAAGCACTCTTTCAAGCTGGATGAGTTAGAGAGCACCACAGAGGTCATTGTAATTTAAGAGAGTCTTTAGTAAAGTCATGCCAGCAACTGAGAAAGTAAAAAAAAAAATAGATGCTATAATGGCAAAGTGTATATAGTCAGCAGCAGCTCAAGAAAGGGTGTTCTTAGTTCACTGAGAAGCTCCCATGATCTAAACCAAAGGTACTTTTCAAACAAAATAGCCAGGAGCTCTAGCCTAGTCTGAAGCGTCTACTCAGAATCCTAAGACTCAAAATTTGCTCTTGCCAGAGCAATGAATCAGGAGTCTGACTCAATGATAGATTTCAAAATGAGCAAGAATAATAGAGAAATAGAATAATACAGAAAAAATCCATAGGTAAGAAGGAACTTAAATAAACTTTGGTGAAGAAGGAAATCCTTATCACTTTATATTTAATAAATACTAAATAAATTTTCTTTAAAAAAATCACTGCATGATATTAGGTCTGACTCAAAGTGTTAGAAGAATTAGTAGTGGTATTAGGCAATTTCATATCTGAAGTCTGAAAAATAAGTCCCAGCTGAGTAATTAAACTAGAACTTGAAGCATCTCTCTTTCCAGGCTTTCTGCATGCCCTAGGGTAGCTCACTGGAATACATGTAGACACATCATTACAAATTCATAGAGTACTGACTGCTCTGTTCAAAACTAAGTCAAAATATTTACTATTAATTAAATATAATTTGGTAATCTCGATGTTTGATTTCCCTTTCTCTTAATATTTATTTTCCCTTACTCTTAATATTTATGTCTCAAGATACTTTCTCTTCACTTCCAGGTATTAAATGAAAATTGTATATATCTATACAAGTGCTAATTCACATTTTTCCAGAGACTATGATGGTCTTTCATGTTTTTTATCTGCCTCTAAAAATTTGCTCTTCCTCCTGGTAACAACTAAAAAATGTGTGACAGATGAAGGCTGCTCTAGGGAGTTTTAAATAAATATTACTGCTGCACCCACCCCATTTTTGGAAAGGAGTTGGAATCTGTAAGAATTTCAAAATAAGAGAAACTGGCTCAATATTTAATTTTGTGTATTTTCTAGTTTATAAAAGTATGAATTGGGTCTATGGAAGTATGAATTTCTATATGTAGTAAAGTGAAGGTCAGATTTAAATAAACATAATAGAGATTAGGAAAAGACTATTTTTAAATAGCTAATCTTAAAATTATTAAAAGTTTCACTTTGACAATTTTGTTTTTTGTTTTTTGAGCTGGAGTCTCACTCTGTCACCCAGACTGGAGTGCAGTGGCCACTCCCAGCCACTGCAGCCTCGACCTGCTGGGCTCCGGGGATCCTTCCGCCTCAGTCTTCCGAGTAGCCGGAATTACAGGCATGCACTACCACCCCCAGCTAATTTTTTGATCTACTGTAGAGATGAGGTCTCACCAAGTTGCCCAAGTGGGTCTCGAACCCGCGGGCTCAGGTAATCCACTCACCTCAGCCTCCCAAAGCGCAGGATTACAGGCTGAGCCACCGAGTCCGGCTTGATTTACATTCTTATAACTCCATTTATCTCCATTTATTTTCCCCCTTATTTTACTCTTCCTATATACTACCTACAGATTCCTTCTTCATAGCTCTATAGTATTTATAAATTATCATTGAATCACAAAATACCTTATTCTATCTCAGCAGACTGACATTATCAACCATTGTTTAGCAATTGCTGAAATTGCCGTTTTACTCCCACTCTGAACATTTTTATTGTGAATTTTTTTTCATGTTCGTGGATTGAAATAGTATCTAAGAAATATAGTATCTATTTCAATAGAGGGAATATGCATTGTGATAGGAAATATTGTTTAAAATTATAAGCATAATCCTTTAATTAATATTGTGTAAAGTGACACAAGATACAATTACAGAGAGTTACACAATTTTCAAATTTCACATTTTCAGTATAGATTTCTTACCTGAATAATGGATCAAATATAAACCAATTTCCTGATAATGACCACATCAGTATCCTACAGTAACAAAACAGTAATAAGACTAGACCCGAATTTATCACACTTTTCAAAGAAGAACACTGCTTTTGTGTAATACAGATTTTATAATATGTTTGCCTCTTGCTTTCATGAGTTCTCTTTCTGAACCTTTGCCTTCTAACATATTAGCTTCATTGTAGGCATCTAAGAAGACAATTTTTAATGTGAAAATGATTATATTTTCTCACTCTTGTGAACTCATGTGGTACTATTTGTCACATGTTCTTTCTACTATATTATCCAGACTGATTTATTGTAATTTTCATAACAATGGGAATGTGCTTATTCCTTTGTCTTATACCACCTTTACTCTCCAGTCCATTGTCTTGTGTCAAAATATATGGTTCAATTGTTATGTAAATAAATATATAACCAGGGTATTAATTTTAAAAAATTCTAATATAGAAATTTTTTTTTAAAACCTCAGAAATAAAAGCCATCATCAAGGAGTACACATAGCATAAGCAATGCTACAAACACTTTTAGGCAGTTGAATAAGGAACTCAAGATGGCAGAGAAAATGAAGTTAACAAACACTTTTAAAAATTGAAAAGACAGATATTTGAAGGAATAAAGACTTTTCCCTATATGCACATTGAGAGAAGCTAAGAAATTGATCCAAATAAAAGAATAAAGAAAAAATTTAATTAAAATGAAAAAAATAAAACTTTGAAATAAAAAACAAAGTTATAAAAGTTGAAGAGAATTCTCATCTGTGTGTATGTGTGTTTGTGTTCATTCACTTTCTTGTGCACCTAGGTTGACATGACTTTTGTTTATAAAGTAGTCTGGTCATTTTTAAACAGTTTGATGAATGTTTGTTTTAAATATATGATTAAAACATACATATCTGAAAACCACTTCAAAATAAATGACTTGATAATTTTTTCTAAACAACACAAGAATCAAAATGTTACCATCTATATTTCATAAACACAAGTAAAGGAACAAAATATGCTACATCTTAGGAACAAAATAAGTTACTGCTATTTGCTTAGAGCCACAACTCTGAAGATCAGTAGGAGTTCACAGTAGTGATGCTGAACAGAAAATTAACAAAAATTAAGTTCTGAATAACTAACACAATGCGTAAGTCTTCTGACTCTAGTTCTATCACATAATTCTACACAAATTGATTTCTAGCTTTTACTTCTATTGATTTCTGTTCTTCTCACAATGTGTCAGATTCTAGAAGTCACTTTTTAATGAGGTAAATGTGCCTGTTTTTCTTACTTTAAGTATGCTCCATGAGTACATGGATAGCTGAATTCCTTACAGTTGTGTTCAAACAAGCAGTTAATGGTGACAGAATAAGAATGTCAAAAAAACTGAAAACATTTTCGCAAAGAAATCTATTCTAATAACATACAGAATATTTTTCCATGTAGGATTTTCAATTGGTTCAAAAGTTGAGAGAGGATCAGGATTATAAACATCTCATTTTTGATACATTGTTATGTTAAATTTTATATATTTGAAAACAAACTAAAAATCAGAGAGGAAAATAATGTAATTTTTACTTTACTTTATCTACCTTCTAAGCAATGTATTTGTAAAAAGTAAATCTTATATTATTTATTGGGAAAATGATTTATCTGCTACCATATACTTACATTACATTTAAAAGTAGCATAATTTCAGCTCTAATTCATTAGATATGCATTATCAGTTCATAACCCTTTTTCCACTGAAAACTTTACTTTGAAATTAAAAATTATAAATTGTCCAAAATTAAGGACATTGATGAGCTACAAAATTTAAAGGACTTTCTTGAGAACTACATAATTTCTAATAAATTGCTTTGCTCTATGTTTCAGAAATTTAGAAAACAATGAGTAGCAGGATGTGATGCATACCAATGAAACTCATACCCAAGCATCTCACCTCTTAGCACAGTCTCTAACATCTGTATCTATTTCTTTTTTAATAATGTACCTTAAAAGGATTCCAAAATAACCAAACAACAATTAATTTATTTTATATAAAATTTTTAATGTTACGGAATGATTGTAGATATAACCAAAAACACACTGTATACACATTGTATATTTCAAAGATAGAAATATCATATACAATTAAATTATGAGAATTCCAAGTCTTGATGAATTGGAAAAATAGGCGTTGTGAAATAGAATGAGCTGATTTGCAAATAGTTATAACCCTTTTAGAAAACAATTCAGAAATAATCAGTAAAATTGAACTTAAATGTACCTTGTGATCCAGAAATTTTATTTGGACGTGTACCAAAGAAAAGACATTACATAAGCTATTGAGGAATGTTCAGGAATGATTATGGTATCATCATTCATAATTGTAGTATTTATAACAGTAATAGTAATGCTATAAGCAGTTTTTAAATTTTCTGGTTTTTTGCTCTATTTTTCCATATAGTGCATGCATAAAATAATTTTCTTTTTAATATCCTTAATGCAAGAATAACCAAAAGATTAAATTAATATTATTGATTGCAACTCTAATTAAAGAGTTGCTTTAAATATACTTTTTAAATTTTGAAATGTAACAAACCATTTACATATCAGTTGTCCTTCTGTTGTCACTTAGCCATGCTTTTTTTGTTTATTCTTTTGTTATTTAGTAAACTGATGTAGTTAGAAATGAAAAGAGAGTTTTCCATTCATTTTTAGGTTCATTTTTATTCATTACTGGGTCAGTTTTCTAAATCAATAAATTAAGTCATCTTGCTTTGATCTTCTGATTTTACTCTCTCCTCCAATGTAAGTAAATTGGTAGGTGTGACTCTCATTTTTTTCTGATGTAAACCTTCCACTTGACCTCATGTGTCAGCTTTTATTCATAATAGCTCATCTGGTATATTTTTAAATTATTGTAATTGACAACATAATTTAAGACAATTATTTTTATTGTAGTAAATTGATGGTTTAAAAGTCAGTTTCAAATTAGTTGTGTTTGCTAAATGCATGAAAACATTTGATTCTTCAAAATTCATCCTGCTTTTTTTTCTTAACAAATCATAGTTGTATATATTCATGAGGTACCATGTGTTGTTTTGATATATGTATACAATGTTGCATAATTAAATAAAGCTAATTAGCATATCCATCACCTTACTTACATATCATTTTTATAAGACATTTGAAATTTAATCTCTTAGTCATTCTGAAATATGTAATACATTATTATTGATATAGTCATCATGGTGTGGAATAAATCTCAAAACCTATTCATTCTGCTTTCCATAGGACTAAATATTTTTTCATCACTAGCTTTCTGTTACATTACTCAATTTTGGTTCTTTGATCACTAAAGATTCTGTAGGGATATGCTAAGGGCTGTGATTGAGATAAAGGAAAAACTATTGTAGGCCTCCACTCTGATGCTTTTGTTGCTCTATTTTCAATCCCAGTTGCTCTATTTCATATTCAATAGATTGAGGTTTTATTTAAACATATTTGAAGTGAAAATATGTTTTCAGTCACCATAATATTGTTTTGTACCCAGTGGATTTGTTACTTTATAACAGCAATAACATTATAAATAGGACATCTTATATGAGGTATAACACATCTTTGTGGTATTTTAAAATCTATCTCCAGCATTTCCTATATATTAAGATTTTCTTTCACTTGAATTATACAACAGTGACACCTCAGTATCATTTTGATTTACACTAAATTGCATTTTGTAAAATCAGGGATTGGTACAGGGTCCTGAGCCTCATTTTTCTAGCAGCTTGCCTCAGATCTCAGAACTATTCCTTCTTCCTGGGCAACTCTGGCTGCCAACTAGGTTCCACCCCAGAAGAATCCCTTTTCCCATGCAAGTTCCGGATTCACATCCTTGGTACAGTTCTGAATACCAGACTGAAAGAGAAAACTTCCAGGACACTGAATGCCAGGTCTGGGGGTTCTGTGTGGTGGTAACACAATAACCAGTGGTTAAGGGTGGGAGGGGGCAGCCAGATACGGGGTGTGACCTCCCTCTCCTCAGAGGAGCAATTATCTTTTCACCTGCAACTGCAATGAAAAGACAGACTTCAGGAAGTGCAGACATTTGGGAAAAACTTTTTTTCTAACTGTTAATAAAATATATATATAAAAGACAAAAACCGGATTGAATTCAGTTTTGGCAGGATAATTTTACAGAGGTTGCGGTTTACATTACATAAACTAACTACAGTTTGACCTCTGCCCCACTTTTAGTGATGTTAAATTGAACCTTGGGTTCAGATGTTGAGATCCTGATTTCTCTCCTGTAACTTTTCCATCAACTTTTCACTTCATTGACACATGAAATTTTTATTTCATTGGGAGTTTGCAGAATTGTGAATTTTTCCAATTCAATCTTCCTTCCACAATTATTTGATGAGTTTTCTCTTTAAACTATTTTTCTATTTACTGAGGTGATTTGCTTTCCGGAAAATGTATACGCCTCTGGAAAGACAAAATCAAAGTTTAATTATTTTTTCTTTAATTGCTAGTATGCAATTAAGAAAATTGTATCAATTTATTTCTGAGGACTTCCGTTGGACTTCTTGTTTTGACTTTTTTTTCCTGGATTTTTTGTTGGCCACGGGTGTATCAATACAAACTCATGAATTTTTTGCCATCTAATATATTTTAGTAAGTAGTCTTCATTTTCACTTTTTGATACAAAAATTCTCTGTTGCCTGAGGAAATCTTGATATTTTAACTCTTGTATCTCTTTGATACTACTAATTCATGTATATCTTATTTGGTTGTGACTTCTCATGTATAACAATTTTATATTTTTATTTCTTATTGAATACATTGAATCTGAATATTTTCTAAGAATTCTATTAAATTTGATTGAAAACTTGTATCTAGAGACCTATGTCTTGGCATTATATGTGATTATTGCTATTGAATTATTATTTCTTATTAATGTGAATGACTCTAAATTTGCACATTAATTAGAGAATGAGCATCTCTATGATTTTGCCTCTAATTCCAGAATGTAGTATATTTTTATCTCTTCAAGTTAACATTAGTTGTGTATTCGATTTAGTCCTTGTAGTTGTGTTTTAGCTATTTCTTTTATAGATTTTATAGGTTGTTAATCTTACACCTAGATCTTGTATTAGTTTTGTTGCTATTATAAATGTCATCTTCTCTTTCATTGTATCTTTTAACTTGTGTGTATAAAAATTATCTCTTACTATTTGTGTGTGTTCATGTGCCTGCTAAACATACATACAAATGAAGGTTTTTATGTCAGTACATAAATTATATGTTTTGTTATTAATTTATATCTTATTGTAGAGAACACTGATTATATTTATTCTTGTTTGTAGAATTTCACTGGTATTTTATTTAACTAGTAAATGATTATCTTTTATACATATTTATGTGAAATTGAAGCAAATAGATATTTTCTATGATAAGGATATAAAGCTTAATATTTAAAGATCAGTTTAATTGACTAAGCTATTTAATACCATCTATAATTTTACAAAGCAGTCTTTCTTTTTATCCCTCTAGAGAAGTGCATTAAGATTATGCATTTGTGTTTTTATTTTTTATTTCTTTTGCCTCTGTTTATGCCTTATAAAAATTACTGCAAAGTTTTTTGTACTTACATTTTCTATATTGTTCAATTGTACGTATATTTTCTATATTTTAATATTTACTGTAGGCTTTACTAGTATATATTTCCAATGTAATATTTATTTTCATAAATTTTACCATGTCATGTCAAGATATAGCTCGTTTCTTATTTGTATTTCTGCTATCATTGCTTATTCTTTTATACTTAACCTTTTCAACCACATTGTTTTAAGCAGGTCATTTGTATGTAGCTTGGGGTTGGATTTTGCTTCAGGAGCCACTGAAATATTTTTTTAAAATAATGTTTTAAATTAAACTTATTTTCACTTACTGATATGACATATTTGATCTCATATTTGTCATAATGTGATATGCTGTATCTGTTATATACATATACCTCACATATATGTATGTGTTAGTTATCTATCTATAGGCTATATTGCTCCACTACTTTTTATTAAAGTTTGTTTTCTTATTTAGAAAAGCTTAAATTGATGTTAGAGTGGTTGCCTTTACCCTCCTGGGCTGATATAAAATCTTAGTTCTTTTTATGTTTGGAATAGAAGACTTTTGTACTTGCATAATTTGTAAATGTTTTTATGTCATGCATGGTTTCTGTTTTTATGCCCTTAACTTTATTTGTCAAAGAAGTTTAATTTTTTTGAAATCCTATTAATTAAGTTTTGTTGCCACATCTCATGCATTTTGTGTTGTCACCAACACTTTTTAAAAATTTTGCTTAAATTTACAATTAGATGTATAAATCAATTTGTGATTTTATATATGATAGAAGGTATGGCTTTTGGGGGTATATGGGTAGCTAATTGCAACATTTAAGACATATTTAAGATAATGCTTTATCCACCGAGGTGCCTTTATACTTTTAACAAAAAAACAACTGGCATTTGTTTTCAGGCCTTTCCCTAACATCTCTATACTGTTTCATTTTTTCCATATCTTAACAAAAATACTGCATTTAAAAATTATCGTTACTTTTTTCAGTTCAAGTAGTATAGAATATCCAACTTTATCTTTATTGCTCAGTAGTTTGGGTATTTTAGGTCATTTGCATTTCTGTTTGAATTATAGCATAACTTTTTTCATTAATAAAAATTTATTTTTAAAATTGTGATTGAAATCTTTAAAGCTTTTCTTTCATACATGTTTTGTAATTTTTGGTGGACAGGACTTTCAAAACTTTTGTCACTTTTTTTCTAAGTATATTTATCCCATTTCAAGCAGCATAAAAATATTTCAATAATTACTTGCTAGCAGATAAGAATGCAGTAGATATTTGTATATTGTTTCTGTATCCTAATGTCATACTAAACTCACCAGTTCTAGTAGCTCATTGTAGATAAAAATGATTTTTATTTTTCTCTTGTGAATACCTTTATTTCATGTTTTCTAGTTTATTGCACTTGCTAGAACACACGGTTCATTGTTGAATAACTTGTAGTGAAAGTGTCCAGTCTTTCAACATTAAGCATGACCTTAGCTGTGGGTTTTTCACTGATGTGCTTTATTATGTTGAGGAATTTCCTTTTTTTTCTTAGTTCACTAAGGTATTTTCAAGTGAATGAATATTAAAATAATCTAAATTCTTATTCTGCAGTGCTTGAGATGATTTTGTGTTCCCTGTTTAATCGGTTAATATGTTGTATTACATTGATTTTCAATATATTCCTTGGATACATTTCACTTAGTCATGATAGTTTATCATTTTTATAGTTTATCAAATTTGAATTCCTATTAATGTGGTTAAGATTTTCTGTATATATGTTTGTGAGGTATATTGGTCTTTAGCTTTCTTTTCCTTTGAACTCTTTGTCTCATTTTTCTATTTCTCAATTTTTGCATGTTGCTTCATGTGTCAAAAAATATTTTCTAATATTCAGTTTTCTGGACGTGTTAGTGTAGAACTCATATTATTTCTTCCCTTTAAATGTTTGTTAAAATTCCCCAATGAAACTATAAATGTCTAGAGTTTTCATTGTGCAATAGCTTTTATTAAAAATTTAGTTTCCTTAATATATATACACACACATGTATATGTATATATACATATAAGAAAATTCAAGTTATCTATTTCAAGGAATTTTCCCATTCCATCTAGTTGTCAAACTTATTGACAAAGTGGTGATTATAATGTATAGTTTTTTCTCTATTTTATTTTGGTGGGTGGGCACAGAGAGAGAGGTATAGGGAACTAGAGTCCACTGTCAGGGGAAACACATTAGTAGTCCAACTTATAGAAGGAAAAACTATGCGAGCTGCTAGAAGGAAGCTAGACAGGAAGTGGCTGAGCTGGGAATAGAGCAAAGCACAGCTCAGCTCATATATTTGTCCTTTGTTCCTGTGCATGTAAGAGAACTGGATAAATGCCCATGAGCACTGTGTCGCCAGGAGTAAGTAGGTGGGGATAAGGGGGAGAAGCTTCACAAAAACCCATGGTGGAGAACAGGAAACCTGGACACAGCTAGGCCCTGCTACAGGGAGACTGGACACAGTGAGGCCTTTGAAGCCAGGGGCCTGTTACTTAGTGCATGCTTTAGGTAGTAACTGTTCTGCCTCCAAGGCGAACAGTTTACCTGACCAATGCAGTGCTGAAAATCCTGACATTTCACGAATATGAGTGCTATCCTTGTGCAGGACCATGCTAATCTTGTTTTCTTCTAATTTTAGTCATGTTCATTTTAAATATTTTTAACGTCTATAGAATATAGCAATGCCATCCCTCTCATTTCTAATATTGGTATTTGTTGCCTTCTCCCTTCTTTTTCTTATAAATTTGGTTTGAATTTTATAAGTTTTATGGAGCATCTGAAAGATCGAATGTTTTGCTATGGTTTGAGTGTGTCCCCTCCAAAACTCATCAAAATTTGATTTTCAGATGGCATCATTGAGGGGTAGGGCTTTGTGGGAGGTGTTTTAATCATGGGGTATTGCCCTCATGGATAGATTAATGCCATCTCACAGGAGTGAGTTCTCACTCTAGCGAGACTGGACTAATTACCACAAGAGTCAATTGTGATAAAAACAAGCCCCATTTTTCAAGTGTGTCTCCTAACACAGGCCACTCATCTTTCTGCTTCTCTGCTATGTTGTATGTTGTAATGCATCAAACCACCCTCTCCTGAAACCAAGCAGATTGGACATTCTAGCAACCAGAATAGTGAACCAAACAAACCTATTTTCTTTATGAATTGCCATACCTCAAGTATTCTGTTATAGCAACACTAAATGGACTAAGAAATATAATAAGCAAAATAAGTTTCTAGAGTTATCTGCACAGTTATCAATTATTGTGGTCTTCATTCTTTTAAAGATGTCTATTTGTATAGATTGTCATTTCCTTTTATTTTAAGTACTTCTTTGGTTGTGATACATTTTTCTTTCTACTTTCATATTCTGAAAAAGTCTTTATATTATTGATCTTTAATTTTAAAAGAGATGTTCTCTGAGTAAGAATTATAGGTTTACTCTCTTTTTTATTTATAGTAGTTCTGTTTGTGGCAAATTTTTCCCCTTTTGCATTCCAAAAACATCTTTATATTTTTGTCTTTAATTTTTAAATATAAGTTCCCTGAGTATAGAATTATAAGTTTACTCATTTATTTGTTTTTTCAGTACTTTTAAAATACTGCTTCTTTGTCTTTTTGCTTGCATCACTCTGGACAAGAATTCTACTGTATTTTTAATTCATTTTTGGTATGTGAGGTTTTTTGGGGTTTTTTTTTTCAATTTCTGTCATTGGTTTTCCAAGTATTTCATTCCACATTCCTTAAAGTAGATTTTTCTCTTTTTTATTGTTTACTCCCCTACCCCACAGGGATATTTTGATTTGTTGATCTTCTTGGATCTGTAGTTTATATTTGTAATAAAATTGAAAACATTTTCGGCCTTTGTGTTGCCAAACTTTTTATTTTTCCATCTCTTATTCTGTGCAACATATTTTAAACTGTTGGGTATTTTGTTAAAATGCACTGATTAATATATTTGTTTTTCTTCTTCTTTATGTCTTTAAAGTTTTATTGCTATATCTCTTAAATTCACTAGCCTTTCATCTGCAACACTTAATATGTCATTAAGCTCACTCTAAAAAGTCTATATTTTAGACATTATAGTTTTACATCTAATATTATTTGTATAATATATATCTATGCATTCTATACTACGAACATCCATATTGCTACTGAAAAATTCAATCTTGACTTGAGGTGCATGAACATAAAATATACAGTATTAATACTGTAATGTTGTTTAAAAGATGAACTGAAATCCTATAAAATTTCAAAGAGTTTATCTAAGCAAACAACAATTCGTGAATTGGGTAGTTCAACCAGAAGAAAACAACAATTCATGAATTAGGCAGTTCCAAACCAGGAGAAGTTCAGGAGCTCCACAGAGGAAACTCAATGTCAAACACAGAGGTAAGGCAAAGAAAACATCTGGTCTGTTATAGCTGTAAAATTGCCTTGTTCGTTCTTTTCATTTGAAAAGTCTCTAGTTATATAATTATAAGTTTATTAGCTGCTGCTGATTGGTTGAGCTTGAATTATGTTTGTATTTAACAGAAACATTTACAGGAAATAGCTTACCTTTTGTTTGCATTTGCAGACAAAGCAAGGTCACTTCAGGAGCCTCACTGGCTTTCTCTGCTCAGAAATTCCTCAGGCCTGGTCTCCATTTTAGTTAACTTTAACAATGTTCTTGTCTATTAATTACTTCTTCTGACTCACATCATTTCTGTTCACGGTGGCTATATTTTCCTTTATTATTAATTATATTTTTCTGCTGCTTTCGATGTCTGATAATTTTTCTATTTATGGATTGTACATTTATTTGTAGATTGTTCATATCTATTAACTTGTTTTAAACTTAATGTCAGTTATTGTAACTTTACAGTAACTGTACCCTATTTGTTTTTGATATTTTTGTGTACATAAACTACTCATGAGATTTGTTCTGTACACAAATTGCTTGCCCACAATTTGATCCTTTTAAGATTTGCTTTTGTGCTTTGATATTTGGAATCAGATCATTCGTTTTTTACAGATCTAACTTCTTCCCAATTCTTAAACATTATCTTTCCAAGTGCTTAACCTAACCTCAATTATGGGGTTTTCCATTCTGATTGATGGGGTCCAGAATTATTTCCTGATTGTGTGATCCCAGTAGACATTTTCCTTCCCCTTCCCCTTCCCTTTCCCCTTCCCCTTCCTCGCCTTCTTCTTTGGGGGGGGGGGGTTGGAGTCTCACTCTGTTGCCCAGACTGGAGTGCAGCGACATGCTCCCAGCCACTGCAGCCTCCCCCCGCTGGGCTCCAGAGATCCTTCTGCTTCAGTTTGCCAAGTAGCAGGAACTACAGGTGGACGCTACCACGCCGGGCTAGTTTTTGACTTATTGTATAGACGAGGTCTCACCAATTTGCCCAGGCGGTCTCAAACCCGCGGGCTCAGGTAATCCACTTGCCTCGGTCTCCCAAAGTGCTGGGATTACAGGCTGAGCCACTGAGCTCGGCCAATTTTTCTTTTTTAACCCTATTCGGTGGATATTTCCTCACATAAACACATTCATCAGCTGAAGCCTAGAGGTGGACTCTGTAAATCTCTAAAAATTCTTCTCTTCTCTGGTACGTTGATTTAATGAATTTCTCTACTTTTATGTTGCTCTGACATCCATTGTTAATATAAATTGGACTTTCTCATGTCAAATGCAGGACTTTAGTGACCCTTGACATAATTTCCAGTTCTCCATTTCTTCCCAGTTCCTCAGTGTGTTTGATCCAGGTATCTGTCTTATACAAACACCTCCTGGTAACCGAATTCTTATGGGACAACCAAGTACAACCTAATTGACTCACCTTACTGACCTCTACACCCAAGATAAACTATGGAGATTTGCTACAGTCACCACTTTTCTGTCTCAGCATGACTCCACAGAACTTACGCCTGCTTGCTCTAAACCCATCAATTAGAACTCCCAGTGGGAAATCTGCTTGGGAAACAGCCTGGACCCCAATAAGCAGGTTGTGGCTCACAGGTTTCTCACTCTTTCTTTCTTTTTTTTTGAGTTGGAGTCTCACTCTGTTGCCCAGACTGGAGTGCAGTGGCCTCTCCGGCCACCGCAGCCTCGCTTGCTGGGCTCCGGTGATCCTTCCGCCTCAGGCTTCCAAGTACCCGGAATTACAGGCATGCGCTACCACGTCCAGCTGATTTTTTGATTTATTGTAGAGATGAAGTCTCCCTGCCCAGACGGGTCTCGAACCTGCGGGCTCAGGCAATCCACTCATCTCAGCCTCCCAAAGGCGCGGGATTACAGGCTGAGCCACCCAGCCCGGCTACTCTTTCTTTCTTACTTCCCACTTGCTGATAAAACATGCGTGTCTTGGACATCTTCCCCCTCCCCATTGACCCTGCAAGGCGTGCTACCCTCTTCTGTCTGATAAATACACACTTTTGTTATTTCATGTGCTTATTACATTGTTTCCTCTGTGTCCCATCTGATCAGAATGCCTCCCAGTTGGTGCTCTTCTGGAGAGCAGCTATTTTGGTTTATGGTCAATCTCAACAGAAATATCTCAAGACCAAATTAGAAAGCAACCATAACAATAAACATCACAACACTTTCCTCATAAACTTAATTGTGTTGGCCTCTTTGGACTACTAGTTACAACTCAGGGAGATTACTTAGTTTAATCTAGGCGCACCCTTACTGAAAGGCAGCCTGGAAATGTTCCCACTGCAGTAGCTAAGTACAATTGTATAATGTTCTTTATGTCCTATGTCTGAGAGTTCACTCTCTTTCATGACTGATGTTATCATTTTGTCTTGTTTTTTGGGTAGAAGTGTAAATCTGACCCCCTTTACTTTGTCATCTCCAGAAGTATAATATTGAATGTTTGAACCATTTCCTCTACCTTGATGATTTTCTTATTTTTTTAGTATAACTTCAGAAGAGTTTTGATATTTTTTGAGGGTTTTTTTTCGGATATAAGTATTTCTCAAATTACAGTGGAGTTATGTCTTTCTAACCTAACCTACTGTTACCCTAGTCTACCTTAAATGTGCTTAGAACACTTAGATCAATCTACTGCTAAGCAAAACTATCTAAAACAAAACATATTGTATAATAGTACTAAATATCTCATGTAATTTATAGAATATTGTCTTGAAAGTGAAAAATGGAATAGTTAGATACTCAAAGTAATGTTTCTACTGAATGTGGCACCATCATAAAATAAAAAGTTGAACTATCATAAATTGGGAATCATCTATGTTTCTGAGATTCTTGTTGTCTATATCACCAGTTACATTTCATTTACCCCAGTATTCATTCACTTTCTTGGTACTTATATACAATGTGGAGGGATTAGGGAGACGGTTCCCAAATTTCTTAAATTTTTCTTCATAGATTATTATTTTTTAAAAAATCAATTTAATATCTCTTTTGAAGACCCTCACAGATTTATAGTAATATTTTTAGCTTCTGAGGAATACTTTATTCATCATTAATCTTATTTTATTTTCTGCTATTCTCCACTTTCTGCTAAGCCATTATATTTCTATCAGATGGATTGGGGTTTCATGGGGATTTCCTGTTATCCAGTTTGCCATTGATACCGATTGCGAATAGTGTTTATTTTGCTATGTGGATTTCTCTGTTTGATCATAAGGAGAATTTGGGGAATATTAAAAAATGGCCTTTGGCAATGTAATATTCTCAAAGTAAAGTCATAGAGTAGAAAAGGTTAGTAATAAAAGAAAACACAAGTACTCAATTTTATCAGTGAAGATTTTAACATAATTTAAATATATAATTTAAATTATTTTAAAATAATTTAATTCATTTACCTTTAATTTTCCATCTGAAAGTAGGATGCAGACTTGTTATTTCTTAATTTTTCACGTTGGAAGAAAAAGCTCACAAAACATATTAAATTATCAGTCTTCTACTTAGCTTTGTTTGGTTAAATACGTTTTATTTTTATACCTGAATATTATTTTTTAATTAAGGTCACATCTGTTGACTTTTTACTATGACATATTTAATATACTTACCATGATAATCTAACACAAAAATTGTTTTCTTAAATTATATATTTGGAAGCTCGATTACCTTGCAATCCAGATAAGATACTGTCATATCAAACCATAAAAAAAACTTTAAAAGGTTTATTTTCATCTTTTATTAATTTTAAAGATGTGGGGTACAATTCAGTGTTAGGTATACAATGGTCAGTGTGTAGGTAAAGTTTGGGCCTCACTTTGGTCCCCACTTTACCTGTTTTGAGATCAGGTACCCTTATTGATAAGGTAAGTCCCCCTCCCTCTCCTGGCAGTTTCCCACTACTGCCAATCCCTTTCTTATAGTATTATAATAGTTGTTCAAGGTCTGTTTATGAGTGAGAACATGTGGTACTCAGTTCTTTGTTTCTGTGATACATCACTGAGTATTACAGACTATAAGTCCACTCAAGTTTCTGTGAAGTTCAAAATTTTGTCCTTCATTATGGCTGTGTATTATTCCACCGTGTATATGTACCACATTTTTTTATCCAGTCTCTTTCTATGGGCAGTACAGTTGGGGTCATGTTTTTTCTATTGTGAATAATGCTGCAATAAACATACATGTTCAGTTATCTTTTTCATAGAGTGATTTGAGTTCCTCTGAGTATATCCCCAGAAGGAGGATTGCAGGGCATATGGAAGGTTGATTTTTAGATCTTTAATTTTTTTTTTTTACCTTACTGAATATGGTCAACCCAGATCATAGACCATTACTATAAAAAGACAATACAATTTTTCATGTGACTTTTTCTCCTAAATGCTATAACAGAACATTAAGCCAGACCAGATAAAAAGTAGGCTATATGAATGGCCAATTGGATTTATTGTCTCCCTTTTGTTTCTTTCTTCTTTGGGCATTTATAACTAGCCATTTTTGTGCATAATTGAGCAGTGTTTGGCAATATATCCATTTATTTAGACTTTTTTTCTAAGATAATATTTTCACATTCAAATAATATGGTTAATTATATTTCACTCCTACCCTTTAGTTAATAAACCTACAAATAAGCAACAAACTATTTCATTTAAGTAGTAGGATTATATATTTTCAATGAGGAATATGCAATTTCTTTTAGTGATTTCTTTCATGGCACTTGTTGTTACCTAAAATTTAAAAAGTCACCATTCTTCATAAACAATTTTAGCAAAGCATAGGGATTTTTATTTGTTATTAGATATTTTTTATGTATGTGATTTGTTTTAGTCCAATATTTGTTGGGCAAATACTCTGTTTCATAGAATGTGCTACATGCTGATTATATAATATGACATGAATAAAATCTGACATGATCTCCCTGGAGAGTACAATCTGTAGGAGATTTTATTGGTCAGTATGGCAACTGATGTAGTAAAATTGAATTTTCAAATTAGAGGGATTAATATTTTAGTTATGAACTTATTGCAGATACTTTTGATTATGCTTTCATTTTCCATGCTGTTCCTTAAGTGGGGCATCGGGGTTCAGGTATCTTGAAAGGAGCCAGAGAAAAAATATGAAATATAGAACAGACTTCATACAAATGAACAAAAATGCAATGTGACACAGGGAAGTCAATATGACAGACTTTATATCAGAAACTATGAAAACCATAAGACAATAGAATGACAACTATGCTAAAAATGCAAAATAATTTGCACTATGGTAAAATTCTACACCTAAGCAAAATACCTTCCAAAATTGAAAGAGAAATGATAGCTTTCTCAGACAAAATCAAAATTTGGGGAAACAATTGCAATATACCTACTTTAAGTCAATAGCATCCTAAATGTGGTCAATTAACTAACACAAGAGAAAAAAAGAACTGATAAAATACATATAAAGTGAGACAAGTAGTATAGATCTGGAAGGGTGGCAGATTTTAATTCAGCCATTTCAATATTCACATATAATATGAATAGTCTAAGCATATAGGACTGATGTCATACTTAATCAAAAGGAGACTAATATAGCTAAGTAATAATTTATTTTCTGTATTGCAAAATAAAAAGTCATGCAGTTTCAATGTATATTACTTAGATAATATATATACACACAGGTAACACCAGTTCTGTTTTTCATGTTTCAATTTGAATTGCAGAAAATTAAATTATGTAGTATTAACACATGTCCAGTCAGTGTCACTTTTTCTGAGATATGAAGACTTAACATTTAAAATATAATGTGCTTTTACCAAGAAATTTAATTGTATGCATGTATTTAAACTTTAAACAATAAAAAAAAATTTTAGTGTATATATACACAAAGTATATATATTAGTATATATGCACAAGGAAGCATCAGAGTATGCAACTAAACACAGAGAACTGGACAAATAAGCAGGAAACCAAATGTACTATTAGAGAAAATTCAGGTGATTTCAATGAAGCAGTATGTAACTTAAATACATTTCATACATTTTTAATGTAATTTTTTATTTTACAAAATTTAGGAATATTTCTCCACAAATTAAAGCAACAACTATTGCATATGTGGACCCAAACATAAAGGTATAGGAGAAAAGTGCTTAATTCTACTGAAATAAAAAGTGTACAAAGTAGGAGGATTACTTTAAAGAGGGCGTGGAGCACCTGTCAGCTTCAGTTTCTAAATTCCCAATAAAAGCCTCTGCTGCATCTTCTTGAAATGCATGAGGTTCAACATAAGCAGCTGGCATAGGTGTAGACACATAAAAGAACACATTTCAGTGTTTCATTAATCAGTATTTCAGAGCATTATATGACACTCACTAAATTGCATTACTGATATTCTGTTCAGAAATATTCACTTACACTAATGAGTTTCACCAATTAATTTGCAGAGCAATGTTTGAGATCCTTCATAGAATCAATTCATATTGTTTTGAATTTCAGTAAAACAAAATCATGTGAGAAATATTTTCACACAAAATCCCAACTATGTTTTAAAGCTAATTTCTTGACAATATCTGTTGGAAAGTCTATTGAAAATCAGATGTTATCCTTATGCCCAGATCTTACTGTTTGGCTCGTGTCATTTTTATAGTTTCACTATAGGAGAAAACTGACTATAAAGCAAAATTGATATTAAAGCCAAAAATAATCCTCTTCTGAAAACTCATTAAATATTTATAAATGCTTTAAAAAGGAAAAGAGCTTAAAATCTTATCTAACAGGAAAAAAATAATAAAAATAAGGGACACAATTAGTAAGATTTTTCTATTAGTGAATATTACACATAATGGCTTTATACATTTCAAGGTTTTTCTATTCCTGTCTTTTTTTATAAAGACTATGATGTTGAAAACTTGTTTTCTTGAATTTTGACAAATATATTATCCCTTACCTAAATTTATACTTTCTTTAATTGTGTTATCAGTTATTCAGAAAAAGATTCTAGATTAACCCATTGCAGAGGAGGTACAACAAACTATGTCTTCATGAAGATCAGCCATAATACAAAACTGGAGGCATTCCAGAATGCAAACACACACAGAAAGTCAGAAGTACATAGACGGTCCAGAAGAAATATTTGTACATTTTAGAAATTCCAGAGTATTAAGGCCATTAATTTGTGAAAATCATTCACAAGTTAAAAGTCTATTTGTCTTTATTCATGTCTTTTTGACAGCAAATGCAATCAACATTGCTTGAGCTATTGAACTCAATACTAAACAGCTTTTAAAAATTTCTTTCCTTGCCTTTTAATTATTTTTTCAGAAAGCCTGCACAAGCCATTTAAGAACAATAACATGTGACTCCCTTTCATGCCATTGTTCAACATTCCACCACAAGGGCATTTTCATCAAATACAAAGTAAATTAAGAGTCCCCCTATGGTTTTTCCATTATCATGACCCTGGGGCGATGGGGTGGGGGGAGCAATATCTACTAAGTTCTTTTTCTTGCTCATTTTGGCCCAGCTTTCCTAGCTTCCCTACAATTCGTAACCACACTTTGCCCTACAACCTTTGTCATTCTTCTCACCTCTACCAGGGTGCTTTTGGCTATATGCTACGCACCCTCAGTTTTCTACATCAGAGTTCAAATACTACTCTCCAGAGAGGTATTTCCTGTTCTCTCTGTCAAAAATAATGATCAGTCCTGTAACTCTCACTTACTTTGCTTTATGTTTCTTTACAGATTTCTTTGTTATCTGATTTCATGTCAAGTATCTGTGTGTATCATATATCTTGTCAGAGTATAGGTCCCAGATCTCTCTCTCTATATATAGATATATATAGATATATATATAGAGAGAGAGACGTATATGTGTATCTATTACATTATGTATTTTATACTCTTTCCACTAAATGATCTTAGAACCAAGATATAAATATCAATAAGAATAACTTGCACACACACATTGGTTTCTGTTTACTGATCTTCATTAAAATAAAACAGAGATCCTCAGTTACTAATTAACCTAAAAATAAAATAGGGAAAAGACAAATGAACATACAGTATCTTATTATAACAAAACTTAAAATCATACATATCAAGTGTGAGGAGCATATCATTGGCTTAACAGGAGAAATTTTAAGCATGCCAATAAATTATGACAGTGCTTAATTATATATATTAAACAAAATAAGAATTCAAACACCTATAGAGACATAAATAAACAAATAGAGGAAAATGCAGTTTTGTAATGTTACTAATAATTATAGAAAGGATAGAACAAAACAATTAGCAAATGATAAAAATAAGTATTAATATGTAAAGAAGTACAGGGACTTTATATAGTCTCAAAGTATCTCCAACAAATTACAGACTCATTATAAAAGATAAAAATAAGTATTAATATGCAAAGAAGTACAGGATTTTACAGTCTCAAAGTATCTCCAACAAAGTATAGACTCATTATAAAAGAAAAACAGTGATTTTATATGTAAAAAATCTGATAGAACATCTTAACTAAAAGATCAAAGTTAGAAATAACCAACCAAGTGACAGATAATCCTTTACCCCCCTGATATGATGTAGCCAGGTGGCTGAAAATAGTTATCATATACGAACACTCTTATCTATTAAGCCAGTGGTTAGGATTTATTCCTGCCTACTCTCTCTTATTAAATTAACTACTCCCCAACAAAATTAATCACCAAATCTTAGGATTGAGACACCATTTCTTGCATGTCTTTCATATGCATACATTCCTTTTTGACCCACTCATCATGACTTGATTAAGTATTGAAAACAGTTTTTTTAGGAGGTCTCCAAGCATTCAACTTACCCTTTTTTCTTTCAAGTACATTTCACACGCTATAGTCAGACTGAGACCCTAAATCATAAATGTGATAACCCTAGCCACTATAAGAAGTTTTACTTTTAAAGAAAAAATAAAAATATGAAGATTAGGCCTTACATTTTTTCATCTTGTGTATTTCTTAAAACTTACCTTCTGCAAGTGGGCTGCTGTTTTTAGGAACCATGGACTTCTCTAGTTAGGAAGTGTTCTTTTTGGCCTGTGACATTTATGTGCACTACTTTTCCCTTTTAACCCAGCTTTATCTAGGTAACTCTCATTCATCTCTCAGACATTGCTGGTATCTGCCTTCCAAGTAGCTGGAACCACAGGCACGCACCACCACACCTGCCTAATTTTCTCTATTGTAGAGATGAGGTCTCGCCAGGTTGCCCAGGCTTGTCTCAATCCCTGGGCTCAGGCAATCCTCTTGCCTCGGCCTCCCAAAATGCTGGGATTACAGATGTGAGCCAGTGCACCCTGCTGCCGCAACCTTCTTATTTATTTAATTTTAATAATCACATTTTCCCCCCCGCACACATCTATATGTTTCTATGGTAACATTCAACAAATTACTTATTTTAAATTCATCATTGTCTTCTTGAATACATGCCTAAAGAGAAACATTGTGTGTGCTGTATTCATGATTGTATTTATAATCCACTGTACAATGATCCACACAGGGTAAGTGCTTTCTACATTTTTTGAACTGATGCATGAACAATAAGTTAAGTGAACCTAGTCAGAAAACAAAGGTACAGTTTTATTTGGATTGTAAAAGCTTAAAAGTACTTATGTTTATAGTTATGAATCAAAATTATCCTTGTTAACGGAATCATCAGTATTCTCTGAGAAAACTTTCAGTTAGGTTTTAAATACACATTGCCCAGGCAAGAGGGTGTAAAACCACCAGTACACTCTGCAAGTGTTCCTGTGCTCCAGGGTGAGAGGATGTGATGTGTGTGTGTGTGTGTGTGTGTGTGTGTGTGTGTGTGTGTGTGTGTGTATGTGTGTGTTCGAGAGAATGAGTGAGAAAGAGAGAGGTTGTACGTGTATAACCAGTTAAGTAATTATGGTAATAATATTAGCAGGTGAAGGTGGTTAGATTTCTGCCTGACACAGGAAACAAACCACCTGTGAGAAAAAGTATGTTTAATCCTACGGGTTTAAGCCTTATTCTATTTGTGCGGCTGTAGTAAAATACCTGAGACTGGGTAATATAAAGAACAGAAATATATTTCTTCACTATTCTGGAAGCTCAGGGGTCTGAGATCAAGGTGCCAGTGTCTGGTGACAGCCTGTCTTTCTTCATCTTCATATGGCAAAAAGCAGAAGGTGAAGCAAACAGAACCGTATGTGAATTCTTATGAGGACCTTAATCCGATTTTTAAGGGAGGAATCCTCTTGGCGTAGTCACCTCTTCATGATATCACTGCTTAACACTACCACACTGGCAATGTCTGAATTCTAGAGGGAACATATTCAAAACACGTAGTCTATTATGAATGATTTCTGAATGTCGATCGGTAAGTTTGTACTTGAGAATAGTAGCTTCTGCTTGAATATGTAACAGTTAATTGCATTTGAATAAATGGCAATTTACAAATACCTAAGTAAAATCATAGTAAAAGATTGAATAATGTGAAAATAGTTGCATGACAATGTGTAGTCTATTTTACAATCTTAATATCTTTTGTTTGTTTGTTTGTTTGTTTTTGTTTTTTTTATGAGTTGGAGTCTCACTCGGTCGCCCAGACTGAGTGCAGTGGCTGCTCCCAGCCGCCGCAGCCTCGACCTGCTGGGCTCCGGCGATCCTTCCTCCTCAGCCTTCCGAGCAGCTAGAATTACAGGCATGTGCTACCACGCCCGGCTGATTTTTTGATTTAGTGTAGAGATGAGGTCTCGCTGCCCAGGCGGGTCTCGAACCCGCGGGCTCAGGCAATCCACTCACCTCAGCCTCCCAAAGGCGTGGGATTACAGGCTGAGCCACCAAGCCGGGCTCAATCTTGATAGCTTACCTAGAATTCAAGTACTAAAAATTTGTATATTTACAGAATATTTGTCTATTTGAATAAAGATACAAATGGAGAATGACAAATCATAAAATGCCTTTTAGCTTGTGATAAGATTTCCTACTTAGCTACAGTATTTATATTTGTGGAAAGCAGTAATTGTGATTTTAGAGAAGGGAAATTGGGAAATAAGTCCATTTGTGTATTTCAAAGTAAAATGTATTATTAATTTTATCACATAAGCAGATTAATTTGCTTGGAGAACAAATTTTCTATCTTCAGAATTACATTTTTTAAATTTATCCTTAGGGGAAAAACATTAAAAACCGTTGTACTTGTAAATATATTTTAAAGCCAAATCAGAGCAGATTAAGTGTAGAAGTTAAGTAAGCTTCATATTTACTAGTAAACGAAAACCACTGCCTTAAAAAATTTTCTTCTGACAAAATAAATCACAAATATGTTGATGCTGAGGCTATTTGAACTAGATTTTATTTCTATTTTTAAATGTCTTCACTAAGAAATAATTTCTTCCCTGAAACTCACATATATTAATGTTCCATTTGCTTGTTAAAAATTAATTTGGAGCTTAGTAATATATTTTATGAATATGTTTAATTTTTAAATTTCTTTTTATGTTCTCTTAAAGAATGATTAATGATCATTTTTCTATACTTTATAGAGTATAGCAGTAGAGGTGTTACAACGAAAATGTTATAAACCCAATAAATAACAAGTATAATATAAAAATGTAAATATATCATTTTTAGTTATAATCCAGGTAGATGCAATTAAATAGTCACATATTTTTTAAATTTTTTACCTGATCAGTGAAAATGTATATTACAATGAAAGTAGTCATTACAATTCTGTTATATCTATCTTTATAAATGAATAACATTCACTTAAAGCATTAAATATTTTACTCAATGGCAAAGTTATTCAAAGTGCATGACAAATTCTTCAAAATTAGTTTCACATTACAAAAATTCAGAAAATATCTAGATTTATTTGGGTTTTTATAGATTTATTTGGGTTTCTAAATTGTCACAAATTAAAGACTGCGTTTTTAAAGCCTGAATTATCTCAATCCTCATTGGTTTAGTAAGTGCAATATGGTATTTTATTTGAATTGAAAGTAATAATTTTGAAATTTAACTACATATATACAATTTAACTACATATATGTATACACATATATAGTCATAAGATAGATCTATCTATCTATCCATTCATATATCTAAATATCTGACAAGATTCTCAAAAAAGTTGAGGCTTTTATTTTTATTTCTTATATGACTTACACTCTCTGCCCATGAAATCTGCTTAGTTCTCTTTTATGAAACCCTATCACCACTTTCTTTTTAGTTCTTACTCCTTTTGTGTTAGATATCTGCTTTGTAAAATGGTCCTAATATTTTATATTGATTTGTGGCATCTTCTTCCAGGGTCATATAACTGTGCTTATAGATAAAATTAAGGATGACTGGTGTGACCTTAGCAAAATGGCAGAATAGGGGCTTCCAAACTCATTCCTACACAGACAAAATGAAAAAAAAAAAAAAAAATCAGAAACTGTCATAACCAACATTGTCAGAACTTGGGAAAACAGTAAAGTTTTATAGCATCTATGAAAACACCAAGTAGAAAGAAAAGTACATTAGAAATTGTAGGAAAAAATTTTAGTATGTTTATTTGTCCTTGGCCTCCTATTTTCTATTGCAATGGCAGACCTGAGGCAGCAGCAGTCTGTAATCTCAGTGTGAGAATACAGTTCCTGGTTCTGAAGCGAACAAAATGCCTTTATTCACAGATCATTGTATATATCTGGGATTTCTTTTTTTTTTTTTCCATAATCAATATTTTTTATTATGGTTTTGTGGGGTACAGTTAAGGG